>NC_084807.1:29637465-29929965 GCF_963583255.1 Pyrus communis
CAATCTCATCCTGGAAGAAATAAATGCAGATGATAGAGACACAGAACCAGGACATAAGAGTTTCTTCCCTCTAATTAGTCACTATTCACAATGAGACTTTTATTTCCAAATTTCTTAGGCTCTGACTTCAACGACGTCGCCATCCGTGAGCTTTGTATTGGGTAAAACCAGCTGACCGTTAACCAGGACCAGTTTTCCCTCCAGTCCTACTCTTCTTGCGGCATCTGCTGCGGTGCTGCCGGTTCTCAACCGCATTATTTCACCATCGGGCCAACATATAATCACCACTTCTCCAAGGACAACAGAACCTGGACTGCGGTAAAACTTGCTGCTATGCTTTGCTTGTCCAAGACTTGCTTCTGAGCGTAGCTGTTCTTCCCATCGCAGCATTGTCCTCAACAAACGTACCTAGAATCCGAAAGCAGATATTAAGTAGCGTCAATGAGGCACTAAGTTTATTTAGCAAGCGACTACCACGCTAAAAAATTAAAATTATATGCATTCACAGGAAAACCTTGTTGTTGATGCTAGTTTCCATGGAAGTTGACGGAACTGAGCTAAAGCTTGCTGTGGATGTAACATCGTCGAGCTCTTTTCCGTCAAAAACAGCAGAAACAACAGACCAATATTCCGATTCTTCTTGGTCTGTCAAGTCAATGACCTGAATGAAGGTTGGAAGTAATCGCCCAAACTGGTCTTGCTGCAGAAGGATACGCTAGTTAAATTATTTAAGAGAGCAATTACAGTCATCATATGATCTATTCGTACCCACGATAACTTGTATGCTTCGGTTTGGGTCTCGGGTTACTGTAGATGATTTTGAGGATCATTGAGTTGTATGAAGGATCTGCATTGCGTGAAGTACATGTTAAACATACCTTGTGGTACATTCCATCTCGACAGAGTGTATATCTCTCTAGGCAGGTACACCAATCCCCATGTCCTGGTTCACACCACCATTCATCCGTCACCTGGAATACCAAGTCAGAGCAAATGGGGTCACTTGATATTCTCTTTACCGACAGCACGTCTACAGAATTCTCCATATTCGACCGAACTTGAAGGAGTTAGAGCATGATGGAACTCAACCGGGAGATACTAATGTAATTTGATTGCAGAAATATCAACGTAAGGGACAAAGTCGAGGATGATTTGAAGATTAAGAAAGCTTGGAAGCAGGACAACTACGTTGACAAACTATCTTAAGATCTCGAATTCTTTCCACTAGTAAAGTTTCAGAAACTATGCAGTGGAGTCAATCTTTGAAATAAAGAAAGTCAACCTTCTTGTATAGTCTTGCATAGGCTTCCCACCGTTTTATTTGGAAAGAAGATTTTCTATCAGCTACTGCTTCAGAAGCAGCTAGTCCAAAGCTCACAGCAACTATCAACTCCCTTCCATCTTTCTCTACTCTGCAATGTCAAGTTTAACACAAAACTTGGTCACTGGAATGCTCAAAGAGTAACTCATGCTAAAAGAATATGGCACATGGTAAGTTTTCTGAATTCCTCGATGAGTCTGAGGATTGTATCGATCATGATTATATATGAATACAAGCCTTGTTGTACAAGTATACGTAAACTACAAGAAAGTACATATAAGGAATACATAATCAGAAAGATATGATTTCATAATTAGACTTTTGCTGGAAATCTGGGATTGACCAGATTTGTCGGAATTACTTCTATCAGTATAGACATCAAGTAGTTACATACCTAATGATAACAGCGGCAAGAAGATGACTCCCTTCCACTCTAAGGACTGGATGTCCAATTTTCAACAAATCATACTTTTGAGAAAAATCTTCTTCTGTAGAACTTTGGTCCTCAATATCTTTGGATAAAAAGGCTGATACGTCTATTTCAGATTCATCCGTGCTACTTATGTTAGAAAACGTATTTCCAGTCTCTTTATAAAGCCAATGTGCTGCAAGTCCATGTTCAGCGTACTCGTGCATCCTCTAAAAAAGATGAAATGATTATCAGCTAAGTCAGAAGAATAGTAACAAGTAACTCTAATCTCCTTTAAGTTGGAAGACATTTGACACCTGTGTTCGTATTTGAACTTCCAAAGGTGATCTGTCAGGACCTTGTACTGCAGTGTGCAGAGACTGCAAAAGGGTATTCACAGTAAGATATCGAAAGCGGATTCCGATAAAGGCACAAAGCATGTACATTACATAATACATATACCACATTCAGACAGAATAGTCCAACATGGTTCAAGGGTCAGAGACTCGGAGGCTATTAGGAACTGAGAAAAACGGAGCCAAATCATTTATATCGACCTTCTAAAACTAGTGGAATCATGAACTGGAAAACTGACCTGATAGCCACTAGGCTTTGGATTGACAATGTAATCATCAAACTCACCATCAATTGGGGTCCAATGCCTGCACATAACAAATTATAGACATAAGCCGGTCTTTGTATGCAAAATAATTCTATCAATAGTCAAATATTAAGTTGCTGGCAGTAACATTATCACATATTCACATTACCCTTAATATAAACGTATGTGATCATATTAATGCATACAATTACCCCATTCTATTACTTAACTAGATCCCACAACAAATAAACAAAAAGAAAGGAAAAGATTAAAATGTCGGGGGCAGGGCAAGTGTTACATTTATTTAAAGAAGAAGAAGATAGAGTTCAATTTGATTACTTGTGTACAATGTCAAGAAGGCTGTAACAACACTGGACAGCAGGCCCATGCAAAGTTCCGTTCTTGTCTCCAACGACTACCCTTAATGCACGGGCATCATAAACTTTACTAATGCTGACATCTTTCCGTTTCATCTACAAGTGCAACGACAGACTAGATGTGTTAAAACTTGCGAGGGAATTCTATGTAAGGGCTTATCTGGTGATAACTGCAAAAATCAAGCACAAAAGTCTTCAAACATATTAAACTGTGAAGTTGCATTAAAACCTTGCTGTAGATGCTATACAAACTTTTCAAGCGGCTCGATAAAGTTACTTCCATCCCTGGAACATAACTGAAAACATAATGTGGGTTGGAACACTCAACATTAGCCAAACTGACAATGAAGCATATAAATTTATTTGTGGTCGCACATAACCTTCATAAAATTGCAAGCAGAAAATGAAAAAGGAGACAGCAAAAACATACGAAGTTGATATGATAAACTCCTGCTCGAGGGCCTCCTCACAAATGACCATAGATGCCAAAGCAATTCCAGCATCTTGCACAACCTTTGCTCTTCTGTGAGTCTCCAAACCTTGTCCTAGAGCATTAAGAAATTTAGACCGTTTTCTTCGATCTAACAATACATCAAATGGCACTACAGCTTCCAAAAGATCCTGAGAATAATTTACAAAAAAGATCTGAGCAGTGGCCTTAACTTGAAATATGATCATATACTTTTAATGTCACTTTCTACAGTTTTAGGATACAGTATTCAGATAGGAGTTAAAAAATTTCTTTTAAATTCTTGCCTTCATGGTTGTGACATCTTCATCAACTGCTACAGGCCCCTCGTTGTCGGAAATTGAGCTTCTTCCATTTAAGGACAGCAAACTGGATTTTCTTTTTGAATTTCCTACTTTGTTACTAGAGCTCCACATAGAAGCTAGATCAGCTCTCATTTTCTTGAACATCTCAGGCTGTTTATGACATACAAAAAGGTTTACTGGATTAGAACATACAATTGGGGAAGGAACTGCAAATGGTATAGCAAGGACATAGCACCGAGTTAAAAAAAAGTACTAAACAGCATCAATCACACATCTATATCAGAACCTAAAGGTAATATCATAATACCTAGTTTCGATTGGAGCTACCCTAGGATACGTTTGGGCGCCATACAACATACAATTATCTCCTATCTTAGATACATAAAACATTCACTATTCTATAATTGTCTTGCTTAATATGTCAAATTTCTACAACTACTTTAAAGGAAGATTGTGATCAGACCTGAAGAACAGCAAAGCACAGATCTTCCAGTTCAGCTTTCATTGCCCACAAACCCAATCTGGAAGCCAGCGAGCACCAAATTACCAAGGTCTCCCTTGCAACAGCTTGAGCCTTTGGCAGCGGGAGAGCATAACTGTAAAACGTTATAGAATGTAACACATCGAGCCTAAAACTTCATAGTGGATAAGCAAAGTAAATGGAACAACATGAGCTTGTAATATTCATGGAAGTTTAGTGTTAGTACATTGTTCTCATATTGTGAAGACGATCTGCAAGCTTTATAAGCACAACACGTGGATCATCAACCATGCCCAGAAGCATAACTCGTAAATTATTTGCCTGATAGATTAATAGTGCAAACATGAGACATGGAAAACTATAGTAGTATTACTGATTCTATATGGTGATGTAAATAGTGATTTCTGTACCTCCTCATGACCAAGTTTTCCCTGGTTCACATTTATCCTGCGGCGTCTCCGTAAAAGCTGCAGATAATGAGACCAGTTGATTAAAATTATCATCCATCAAATTTCAGAGGTGAATTGCGCCATATTTGACATCAGATGAATCCAGATTACTAAGAAAGGAATCCAAATTACGTAACCAGGTTATGATACCTGATTTATGTAGCTTAACCTGGAAACACCAGCAACCAGCTTCGCAACATGATCACCAAACTCTTGTTGTATATCGGAGAAACTTACACATGTATCGTCCACCACATCATGGAGAATCCCGGCTACAACAGTCTCAACAGCCTGCGCCAAACTTCAAATTCTTTTATGGAACTGATGGGATAAAATAGAAACTTGTTCTGTTTGTAGGAGGATGTACGTATACACTATACTATATTGAAAGTAAAAGCACTGGGTGACCAGCAAGAAAGATTCATACTCGCTCTCCGCTTGCAGGAACCAGCATGGCCAAGATTCTTCCTGTATGAATGCAATGGACTAAATAAGGGTCTCCGGTTTTGCGCAGTTGGCCATGGTGAGCTTTCTTAGCAAATGCAACAGCCTTTTGCACCTGCCTTCACAGTTCACACATACACACACACGCACAAATTGTTTTAGTGGAATTGCAAACCAGTTGTATATATTTTGAAGTAATCAGGTAATAAAAAGATAGCAAACCTTTGGATCATTGAAGATAGGATATCCAGTCACGTCCACTCCCTCCACCACATCAGAACCTAAACCCACCGCATTGATTAATTAAGTTCAAGCATAGATAATCAAGGTTTAATTGCTAACCAGAATGGAAAACGGGAGTTAATTTGTTCACCTGGCTGGGCTTCCATTTTGGGCCACAAGAAATCGACCTTGGTGGAAAGACAAGCCCCGGAGGCGATGGCGACGGCGGTGACCGCGACTTGAGTGATGGTGGAGGTGACGGCACCGTGGAGAGAGCTAGTGCCGGAGGCAGTGGCGATGACGTTGGCAGAGGTGAAGACGGAACTGAGGGACGCCGAGACGGCCAGATTGGGGGCGATTTGGTCCAGAACACATCGGAACTGAGGGGAATTGCGGAGGTGGAGGCGGTGGAATTTGTGGGCTAACATGGTGGTGGTGGTGGTGGAGGAGCCTTGGCATGTCATGACTCATGAAGAAGGCATGCTGAATTATGCTTTGGCAGTTGGTTGTGGTAGTTAGCTAAATGCTGCCAACTGAGCAAAGGAAAGAAAAATGAAATTAATAACATTTGCCAGAATTTAAATAAAAAAAGGAAAACATGTTATACGTAACCGCTCCGTTGTAGGTATGTGTGGCAAGCGAATAGCCAGCCAAGTCCAAGCGCTGTTTGCTTCGTTTCTGATTTCTGTTGAGAGGGACAACCGACCGTTGCATTTCATGATTCCATAGCCACCAAAAAGATAAGTCTCTCTTCCGATTCTTCCAGACACTGACACGTGGAATTACTCCTTCCAGCATATCTTTTTCCTTTCTCAAATGCAATCGTTTTCTCACTTTTTATTATATACCTTCAAAAGTTCCAAAAAAAATAATTTAATTTGATCTGTTTATTTTTTTTTTTTATTTTATTGTTTTGAAACAAAAGATATTATCTTTATTAAGGGGAGTGGGTGAGCTTAGCATCACAATGTGCTAGCAATAATATTGTTCAAACTCGCATTTGGCAACAATTGAACTCAAAACCTATCATTTACAAATGAAGAGGGTTATTAAAAATATTTTATGGCTTGATGAATGGTGAAACCATTTTCAACTATTTTATAAAGCTACTCTTAATCATGACAATTTTTTTATATAAATATAAAAATTTGCACCTTGCTAATAAAAAACGTGGGCTAACATTATAGTTTCTAGTCAATTTTACAAATTCATACAAAAATCGTTGTAAAGTCTATTTGCTTTCACCTTCACCGCATCTTGAAGTTTTGAAATTCTTGAAGAATTTATGTTAAAAATCTTGTAGATGAGGTCCCTTTTTGGGAATGCTTTGTGCCCCCATTACAATTTTTGTCCAATTTTTCGACTTAAATATTCAATTAAAAATACATTTATGATTCATTAAATGGTAAAATCGCTTTTAAATGCCTTATAAAGTTACTCTTAAGCATGATGAAAAATATTTCCTAAAAATAAAAAAAATTGCATTTTTTTCTCCAAACAAATGTGGCTAACCATCACGGTTTCTAGGTGATTTTGCAAATTTGTACAAAAATCATTATAAAATCTATATGCTTTCACCTTCACTACACCATGAGGTTTTGAAAATTCACGTAAGACTTTTTGTCGATATTCTTGTAAATGAAGTTCTATTTCGGCAATAATTTTGGGCCCCACTACTATTTTTGTTGATTTATTTTTCAGTTTTCGGCTTAAATATTCAATTTAAAATATATTTGTGGCTCAATAAATGGTAAAACAGATTTCAATTGCCTTATAAAGTTACTCTTAATCGTTTTGCAAATTCGTAGATAAATCATCGTTCAAACTATTTATTTTCACTCTCGCCTCACCATGAAGTTTTGAAAATTAAAGTAAGACTTTCCGTTGATATTCTTGAGGGTCGAACCCTATTTGAATAATGTTTTGAGTCTCACTACTATATTTTTCACTTATTTTTTTAGTTGTCGGCTTAAATATTCTACTAAATATACATTTTTTGCTCAATAAATCATGAAACCGATTACAAATGCCTTATAAAGTTTTTCTTAATGCTCACGGAAAATATTTTGCAAAAATAAAAAAAAAATTGCATTTTTGACAAATAAACGTGGGTGTAAATTATCGTTGATACTATTTATTTTCACCCTCGGCTCATTGTGAAGTTTTGAAAATTAAAGGAAGACTCTCTATTGATATTCTTGAGGGTGGAACCCTATTTAAATATGTTTTGGACCTCACTACTATATTTTTCACTTATTTTTTTTAGTTTTCGGCTTAAATATTCAACTAAATATACATTTGTGGCTCAATAAATCGTAAATCTGCTTCCAAATGCGTTAGAAAGTTTTCCTTAATGCTTAAGGGAATATTTCGCGGAAATTTGTGCATGAATCATCGTTCAATCTGTTTATTTTCACATTCGCTTCACCGTGAAGTTTTGAAAATTAAAGTAAGACTTCATTGATATTCTTGAGAGTGGGACCCCATTTTACGAATGTTTTGGACCTCATTAGTATATATTTCACTTATTTTATTTAATATTCTACTAAATATACATTTGTTGCTCAATAAATCGTAAATGCGCTTCCAAATGTTTTTTTAAAGTTTTCATTGATGCTTATGGAAAATATTTCATGAAAATAAAAATTTTGCATCTTTGACAAAAAAAAACGTGAGCTAACACTCACAGTTTTTAGTTGGTTTTTTAAATTCGTACAGAAATTATCGTTCAATCTATTTTATTTCACATTCGTCTCACACTGAAGTTTTGAAAATTAAAGTAAGATTTTCCGTTGATATTCCTGATGGTGGAACCCATTTGAACAAAGTTTGGGCCTCCCTAGTATATTTTTCACTTATTTTTTAGTTTTCAGCTTAAATATTCTACCAAATATAAATTTGTTGCTTAATAAATTGTACATTTATTGCTCAATAAACCGTAAAACCGCTTCAAATGCCTTATAAAGTTTCCCCTAGTACTCACGGATAAAAAAGATTGAATTTTTAACCATAAAAATAGGTGTTAGGAAGGTTTGACGAGCAAGCGAAGCAGGATCCGTCACTTAAATTGAGGACAGCTCGGCACATGAAAAATGCGGCCGACGCACAGAAAAATAGGACATAAATCTAAATCTAAAGGTATTTGAATCTAAATAAAATTAACGTAGGAAGAAAAAAAAAACTTCAATGAAAAAAGAAAAAACCAAAAAATAAATAAAATAGAAAATGATACGATTGGTACTTTGTTACCGATGATCCACCAGATCCGACGCTAGTGAGATAGCGACGATATATATATATATATATATATATATATATATATATCTATCTATCTATCTATCTATCTATCTATCTATAGGCTAACAATAATATGGTTCAAATTCGTTTTTGGTAAGAATCGAACTTAAGACATCTCACTTACAAGTCTAGAGGAATACCACTAAACTGTAGTTCTAAGTGGTGCTAATGTTTCTTTTATTTCTCTTATCATACCAACAAACTATCATATTCATATTCTTCAAAATATAATTTTCCGTGCAAAATTTATTATAATTCATGTTTAAACACTTGTAATCAACGATTTAAAACTTAAATTTAAAGATATTTGAATTTAACAGTGGTTACTCAAATAAAATGACGTATGAAGAAAAAATTCAAAGGAAAAAACAAAAAGGCATAAAATAAATAAATAAATTAGAATAAGGAAATATCGATACCACGTTGCTGATCTTCGCCCAATCGTACTTAAATCATCGTTTAATCTATTTATTTTCACCTTCGTCTCACCGTGAAATTTTGAAAATTAAGGTAAGACTTTCCATTAAGATTCTTAAGGGTAGAGAACCCATTTGACAATGTTTTGGGCCTCACTATTATATCTTAATTTTTTTAGTTTTCATCTTAAATATTCTACTAAATATACATTTGCTCCTCAATAAATCGTAAATCCGCTTCCAAATGCCTTATAAAGTTTTCCTTAATGCCCACGAAATATATTTTGAGAAAATAAAAAATTTGCATTTTTGACAAAAAAATGTTGGTTAACATTTACAGTTTTTAGTCAATTTTGTAAATTCATACATAAATCATCGTTGAATCTATTTATTTTCACATTCGCCTCATAGTGAAGATTTGAAAATTAAGGTAAGCCTTTTCGTTGATATTCTTGAGGGTGGAACCCCATTTTAACAATGTTTTGGGCCTTACTAGTATATTGGCTTCGCTTGTTTTTTCAGTTTTCAGCTTAAATATTCTACTAAATATACATTTGTTGCTCCATAAATCATACAACCACTTCCAAATGCCTTATAAAGTTTTCCTTAATGGTTAGGGAAATTATTTCACGAAAATAAAAAATTTGCATTTTTCACAAAAAACGTGGGTTAACACACGGGTTTTAGTAGGTTTTGCAAATTCATACATAAATCATCGTTCAAATTATTTATTTTCACCTTCGTCTCACCGTGAAGTTTTGAAAATTTAAGTAAGACTTTCCGTTGATATTATTGAGGGTGTAACCCCATTTTAACAATGTTTTGGGCCTCACTATCATATTTTTCACTTATTTTTATAACATTCGGCTTAAATATTATACTAAATATACATTTATTCTTCAATAAACAGTAAAACTGTTTCCAAATGCCTTGTAAAATTTTCTGTAATGCTCATGGAAAATATTTCGCGAAAATAAAAAATTTGCATTTTCCCCAAAACAACGTGGGTTGAAACTATTTATTTTCACCTTCGCCTAAATCGTCGTTCAAACTATTCGTACATAAATCGTACATAAATTCGTACATAAAACGTGGGTTGAAACTATTTATTTTCATCTTTGCCTAAATCATAGTTTTTAGTCGATTTTTACAAATTCGTACATAAATTGTCGTTCAAACTATTTATTTTCACCTTCGCCTAATCATGAAGGTTGAAAATTATAGTAGTACTTCTTGTTATATTCCTGAGGGTGGAACCCCATTTTAACAATGTTTTAGGACTCGCTACTATATTTTTGACTTATTTTTTTAGTTTTCGACTTAAATAGTCTACTAAATATCCATTTGTTGCTCAATAAATTGTAAATATGCTTTCAAATGCCTTATAAAAGTTTCCTTAATGCTCTTGCAAAATTTTTCGAGAAAAAAAAAATTTGGATTTTTGACAAAAAACATGTGTTAACATTCATTGTTTTTGGTCAATTTTTTACAAATTCGTACATAAATCGTCATTCAAACTATTTATTTTTACATTCACCTCACCGTGATGTTTAAAAATTATAGTAATTCTTTTTGTTGTATTCTTGAGGGTGGAACCCAATTTTAACAATGTTGTGGGTCTCACAAATATATTTTTCACTTATTTTTTTAGTTTTCGACACAAATAATCTACTAAATATACATTTGTTGCTCAATAAATCATAAATCCGCTTCCAAATGCCTTATAAATTTTCCTTAATGCTCATGGAAAATGTTTTGTGAAAATAAAAAATTTGCCATTTTGACTAAAAACATGGGTGTTAGACTCACGATTTTTTGTCAGTTTTTACAAATTCGTACATAAATTGTTGTTCAAATTATTTATTTTCACCTTTGCCTCACCATTAAGTTTGAAAATTAAAGTAATACTTTCTATTAACATTCTTGAGGGTGGAACCTTATTTTAACAATGTTTTGGGCCTCACAACTATATTTTTCACTTATTTTTTTACGTTTTTGACTTAAATACTCTACTAAATATACATTTGTTGCTCAATAAATCGTAAATCCGCTTCCAAAGGCCTTATAAAATTTTCCTTAATGCTCACAGAAAATATTTAGCGAAAACAAAAAATTTGCATTTTTAACAAAAAACGTGGGTAAACACCGATTGGTTTTAGTCAGTTTTTACAAATTCGTACATAAATCATTGTACAAACTATTTATTTTTACCTTCACCTCACCGTGAAATTTGAAAATTATAGTAATACTTTACGTTATATTCTTGAGGGTGGAACACAATTTTAACAATGTTTTGGGCCTCACTACTATATTTTTCCTTGTTTTTTTTGTTTTCGATTTAAATAGTCTACTAAATATACATTTGTTGCTCAATAAATCGTAAATCCGCTTCCAAATGCCTTATAAAATTTTCTTTAATGGTCATTGAAAATATTTCACTAAAATAAAAATATTGCAATTTTGATAAAAAATGGTTTTTAGTCAGTTTCTACAACTTCGAACATAAATCGTTGTTAACCTTTCACCTTCACCTCACCAAGAAGTTTGAAGATTATAGTAATACTTTTTGTTATATTCTTGAGGGTTGAACGTCATTTTAACAATGTTTTGGGCCTCCCTACTATATTTTTCATTTATTTTTTTAGTTTTCAACTTAAATAATCTACTAAATATACATTTGTTGCTCAATAAATTGTAAACTTGCTTTCAAATAAATAAATGAAATAGAAAATGATATGATCAGTACTTCGGTACCAATTGTCCTCAATAAGTGTCGCTAGCGTGTTAGCGACAGTTTCAAAAATAATCGCTATCTTCATACCGAACCCCTCTTTTCAATTTTTTTCTTTTTAGTTTTTTAGTTTTTGTTTTGCTTATGTTTATTTTAGTTCTCTTACCATAACAACAAACTATCAAACTCATATTCTTCAAAATATATTTTTTCATGAAAAATCTATTATCATACATATTTAAACATTTGCAATCAACGATTTAAAACCTAAATTTAAAGATATTTGAATTTAATAGTGGTTACTCAAATAAAGTAATGTACGAAGAAAAAACTCAAAGGAATAAGAAAAAAGCAGAAAATAAATAAAAAAAATGGAATTGGGAAAGATCGATACCACGTTACCGATCCTCGTCCAGTCGTATTTAAATCATCGTTCAATCTATTTATTTTCACCTTTGCCTCACCGTGAAGTTTTGAAAATTAAGGTAAGACTTTCTGTTAAAATTCTTAAGGGTAGAACCCTAATTTTGGGTCTGACTACTATATTTTTCACTTATTTTTTTAGTTTTCAGCTTAAATATTCTACTAGATATACATTTGTTGCTCAATACATCATAAATCCACTTCCACATGCCTTACAAAGTTTTCCATTATGCTCATGGAAAATGTTTCACGAAAATAAAAAATTTGCATTTTTGATAGAAAATGTGGGTTCACACTCACATTTTTAGTCCGTTTTACAAATTCGTACATAAATCGTCGTCTAATCTATTCATTTTCACCTTCATCTCATCGTGAAGTATTGAAAATTAAGGTTAGACATTCCATTGATATTCTTGAGGGTGGAACCCAATTTTAACAATGTTTTGGGTGACACACCCCAACTCGGAATGTCCACTTGGACTCTGAATCGAGTTGTGCTGGCCGACGCCAGAAAGACGACGAAGCCATATAGTGTTGTGATGTGGAAAATATAAATAAATTTAAACCTAAAAGTGCCTAAATGCAAGAGTGCGCATGTGAGCGGGAATGAACCCATTTCACACGTTATGTTAGAGCATACGTAAAGTATAATAAAGTAGAATGAGAATTCTACCATCGAAGGTAAACTCCTAAACCAAGATTTGTCATGAATCCTCGTCAACACGAAAGCTCAGCCACTAAAACCTGGAAGGGCGAAAAACAAGGGTAAATGGGCCTAAAAATAAAGCTTGTAAAACCTTTTCGAAAATGTAATAACCCTTTGCCGTAAAACAAGTATATTTTTCAAATATATATACTACATATACTATGCAAACGTTTATCATAAATAGTAATATCACCATAATCCAACAATTCACGATATTCAGCATACAAAATGCATGACCATCGGTAATCACCATAACTTGAATGAACGAACATATAATATTGGGTGCTCATCGACATATGCTGACACACGAGTTCATGCAGAGGTATTTTGACATGAATAGGATTGGGTGTAATAATGATTTACACTTTAGTATTATAATCACGTGAAGACTGGCGCTAAGCGTGTCACATGCGAGTCCTAATTGCCCATAGCAGTCTAGGACATGACCGGTACCTACAATGGATCCAAAGTGAGGGTACGATGCGATGTGAACATACACGTGAAGCCTGGCCCTAGCTCGGACGAGTACAAACACCAGTGTAGCACACAATGAGCAGATAATGTAATTATAATCGTATAATGGTAAATCGATAATTCAATAATTCTAGTCAATGCTACTATTCATGACCGTAAATCCAATTAAGGCATCAATAATAATATGTGTACTTGTGCATCCCATAAACGTAGCATAATTCCATAAATTCTGTTAATACGCTAATTCTTATAAACGTTATTTTAATCTAAGTGTAATGTGGAAAATTCTTTATCAAACATATAAATGGAAACTAAATAAATATATAATATTTAAAAAGCAAAGCTCCACTCGCAAATCATGTCGTTGGGTCGAACCTGCCTCGTGGGCTACGAAGATTATGCCTTGTAAATTTTTTCCTAATGCTCAAGGAAATTATTTTGCGAAAATAAAAAATTTGTATTTTTCCCAAAAAAACGTGGGTTAACATTCACGGTTTTTAGTCGGTTTTGCAAATTCGTATATAAATCATCGTTCAAATTATTTATTTCATCTTCGCCTCACCGTGAAGTTTTGAAAATTTAAGTAAGACTTTCCTTTGATATTTTTGAGGCTGTAACCCCATTTTAACAATGTTTTGGGCTTCACTACTATATTTTTCACTTATTTTCATAGCATTTGGATTAAATATTATACTAAATATACATTTATTCTTCAATAAACCGTAAAACTGCTTCCAAATGGCTTGTAATTAGTCGGTTTTGCAAATTCGTATATAAATCATCATTTGAAATTCTTTATTTTCACCTTCGCCTCACCATGAAGTTTTGAATATTAAAGTAAGAGTTTCCGTTGATATTCTTGAAGGTGTAACCCCATTTTAACATTGTTTTGGGCGTCACTACTATATTTTTCACTTATTTTTTTAGCCTTAAGCTTAAATTTTCTACTAAATATACATTTGTTAAATATTCTACTAAATATACATTTGTTGCTCAATAAGTCATACAACCACTTCCAAATGCCTTATAAAATTTTCCTTAATGGTTAGGGAAATTATTTCGCGAAAATAAAAAATTTGTATTTTTCCCAAAAAACGTGGGTTAACACTCACGGTTTTTAGTAGGTTTTGCAAATTCCTAAATAAATCATCGTTCAAATTATATATTTTCACCTTCGCCTCACCGTGAAGTTTTGAAAATTACAGTAGGACTTTCTGTTGATATTTTTGAGGGTGTAACCCCTTTTTAACAATATTTTTGACCTCGCTACTATATTTTTCACTTAAGCATTTGGCTTAAATATTATACTAAATATATATTTATTCTTCAATAAACCGAAAACCGCTTCCAAATGCCTTGTAAAGTTTTCCCTATTGCTCAAGTAAAATTTTCGCCAAAATTAAAAAGTTGTATTTTTCTCATCATGGTTTATAGTTGGATTTGATTGTACAATGCTTTTACCTTCACCACACAATGAGGTTTTGAAAAACCATGTAAGACTTCCTATTAATATTCTTGTAGATAGAGTCCCGTTTCGATAATGTTTTAGACCCTTCTATAATATTTGTTTATTTATTGTTTAGTTTTCGATATTCTATTAAAAATATATTTGTAGCTCAATAAATGATAAACCGCTTTCAATTGCCTTTTATTATTACCCCTGATCATTATGCAAAATATTTAAGAAAGAAAAATTCTGTTGAAGGAGACAAGTGACCGTTGCATTACATGATTCCATAGCCGCTATAAAGATCTCTCTTCCGAATCTTTCAGACATTGACACGTGGAATTACATACTTGCCTCATATTTTCTCTTTCTCATTCTCAAAGTGCAGTAGTTTTCTCACTTTTTATTACCTTTAAAGAGTTGTTAAAAAATATTTGATTTGAGCTGTTTATTTACAGATGATATTAGCTTTAATAAGTATATAAATATTGTACTCACTCCATTACAAGAAGGTATGAGAAATTATACGCATTAATGTGTCTTGGACAGACGGATAACGCAACACGAGCAATTATACCCATTAATCTGTCAAAAAGTAGGCACCTGTGTAAGAACAGTCATCTACAAATAATACGCAAAACAACACTTTTGAAGGGGCAAACTCCAAATCATACATAATAATATCAGCAAATACTCATCGGTTGCACAACCTGGCGATTTTGAATATACATTGGAATGGGTTTACATGTCTGAATGTCAAAGCAAGTCCAGGAGTCCCGGGACTTTGGACGCACAAATGACCACTCTTCAGCTCGTCGTCAATTTGAATTGACCAGCCCCAAGAATCCTAATAAACCTACAGAAACACAATGAATAAACAATTACTTGAGGACTTGCCTTGCCAAGTAAGCTGGTAAAACATCAAAATGTACAAGTATAGACCTCAACTATTAGAATGACGAGGTGCCCACTGAAGAGTATCCAGCAGCTCTCATCTCTTTCAGCGTGCTAGCTAACCAATCCAAGCCCTCGTAAAGGCCATCGCCTCGAAGGGCACAAGTCCCTTGTATGTGCCATTTTCTGTTCTTGAGATCAAATAGGCCTAGTCCTTCACACACTTCCATTGGTGACATAGCTCCTTTCTGGATACAAAATGACAAATAAATACATCGCAAAAAGTTGACAAGGAACCAGCGTTTCAAAATCATGTGTATGCTGGCTGAATGGCATGAATAAAACTTGCCCACAAGAAATAAGGACATGAGCTCTGCTAGGAGATCAGTAAGTAAATTACTTTCATTATTGTTGGTATGTAAGGTGAATTACAAAAGTGAAGTGTTATCGCCTATGAGCCTTGGTTCAAATTGCACGAGTGACATGGAATGAAGGGGTAGGTCTTGGGTTCAGTTCCCCTTGTAACCAAAAGTTTGGCCATCTCCAAAAAGCAATGAAAAGGACTCGACAGTGCTTGGAACGGATGTAAATACTGAAAAAAGACAGCAATCAGCAGCCCAGTACCGCAACATCTGACATCTAACTATAACCATTTAGTAAATTGTAATTTTAACACTCTGATTTGAGACCTAATTGCTTGAGAGTAACATCCCATGCAGCAAATAACTGTCAAAAATAGAATACTGAAAAAAGACAATAATACCCTGTGCCATCCTCTAACTTGGAGATAAATAAGTCAGACACCCCTAGAACTTATGTGGGCAATCACCTTGCACATTCTTATGTTGGTTGAAATCATGAACTTCACAATTATCAAGCAATATGCAGATCAGAAACTAATACTACAACATACCATATCCTGTTTATTAGCAAACACCAAGATGACACTGCTGAGCATAAAAGGATCACTGATGATGGCCTGAAAAGAATAAAGATAGATAAGTGAGAAACAACTACGCACACTTGTATTTAAACTGTATGCATTGCTGAGCATACAACCTGAAATTCCGCCTTTGCTCTTCCAATTCTCTCTCTGTCCAAGGAATCAACAACGTAAATCTACATATGGAAAATAAAACATGTTAAGGATATCTAGAAGCTTCTATTTATTGAACTATTACAAAGCTGAGAAAGGTGAACTGGGAAGTGAGACAAGTATTAGTAACTTGAAAAGAAAGGGACAACTGACTAGCAATATTCAAGAACCATTATTATCCAGAAGAAGAAGACCAGAGAAAGTTTCAATTACCAGCCCGTCCGTGTTATTAAAGTAATGCCTCCAGAGTGGCCTTAGTTTCTCTTGTCCACCGACATCCCAAACGGTGAACATCACATTCTTATACTGAATTTTCTCCACATTGAAACCTGTTAATACAAAGGAAGAAGTGCCTTAACAGAAAATCTAAACAACCTGTATCACAATCGTTGACATATATCACAGAGACAAGAACTCCCCAACATCAAAACCCTCATGTATCAAGATGCCCTATTCTAGTGATCAGAGACACCCACCTATTGTAGGGACAGTTGACAAAACTTCACCAATGTGCAGCTTGTAAAGGATGGTTGTTTTACCGGCTGCGTCGAGGCCAAGCATTACAACCTATGCCACCGCAGAAATATGAAAAGCAGTTCAGAGTAATGTCAATCGCCAACTAAACATATTATGCTCCTGAATAAAATGGAGGCAATGAAAATCTAACCGGAAGTCGATCATTTCGCATACAACGAATGCACGCTTACAAAAGCCGTTAGTCATACACTTTATAGGAATACAAACATGTACAATTAAATGGGCGAATATTATCTAATCATGGATTATTTTGAGAAATATAAAGCCAAATAATTTCCTAAATGATTAAGTTTAACTAATTAATGACGGCATCAACTCACCGATCGAAGAATTGAACCAGTAAAGGTAAAAACAACACACACACAAAAATACCATTACGGTATGAACCCTAGATATCCCTGCACAGATATAAATATCAAAATACCAAAAAAAAGAGTAGGAAAATAGAACAAAAAAGCTACAAAATTCTCCCGAAATACAAAAGAATATAGAAAATGAAAAAGAGAGAAAGAGAGAGTACTCGCATCTCAGTGTTGCCGAAGAAGGTGTCGAAGAGCTTCCGAAAAGCTTGACCCATGGCGACGAAACAATACTGGAAGAAGGAGAAAAAGGAAAGCTAGATCTCTCTCTTCGTCTTTCTCTCTCAATCTTGTGCTATTAATTTATTTTTTATTTTGATTTTATTATTAAAATTTAAAAATTTTAAGTTATTTTCATTACCTTTTATAAAAAAAGAAAGATTTCATCCAATTTTTTACATTTATTTAATTACTAATTATTAATTTTATATTGAAACAGAAATGGAAATAAAATGATGGTAAATTAGAATATTCGGTCCATTTCCCATGGTTAAGCGGCCCATATTCCATGCACCTAATTGGGCTTACAGCCTTGGGGGGTTGTCTATCAATATTCAACAGCAGGCTTCATTGGGTTTGACTGAAGAATAAGTGGGCTTCATGACATGCAGTCCAATTTCTGTACCGCCAATGACCAGAATCGTCCCAATGCAAGGCGGAAGACCAAAATACAATGACTCACTCCTACTTGGGGATTCCAAGTCTCTATACCTGCGCATTTCGTATTTAACTGCAGATCTCGACAATTCTATTAATCTAACGTGACATGTCAAATTTTAAATTTGGACACCTACCACTAGATTAATTTCAACTTAACACTCATAAATCTAAAAAAATAAAATAAATGAAATGCTGCAAATGTAGAGACTCGACATTCTTCACGCTATTAGCTTAATATAATTTTTTAAATTAAACCAGTAAAATTAGAAAGCTTTCTAATCTTGTTTTACCATGCAACCGTACGAATTTGAGGCATATTTATATTAGAATTAGAAGAATAAAGAATTTTTTTTTTTCCCTTTGTCATATTCCATACCTTTATCATATATTCATGAGATACGGTTCAGTTGGCGGTGAAATTGAAGACACGGGCAACAACCGCAACACTTAAATTCGACTGCTCTTCCCTCCTCACCTAATAAATTTGGCAATGTCACTTAATACTACGGTTTAATGATATTTTTTTTCACTTGTAAGTGAAAGGTCTTAGGTTCGATTTTCTTCAATGGCAAATTTGAATCATCTTATTATGGATAGTTTGTTGCATCTATGGTTAAAACGCGTAGATTCATACTTTTGGATGTCCATTTTAAACCCCAGCGAATAATCAAGCAATTAATCACATGTTTGCAGCAGTTCAAAAGAAGAAAGTGTTTGTCTATAAATTGGTAACAACCAATTCCTCTAAAAATGAGAGATAGAAATGATGATTATACTTGAGATAATGGAAGCTCAAATGATTCAACAAATTATATCTCTATCTTACACTAAGAGATCGAATGATCCTAAACTGATCCATCTCTGAATATCGTTTATTGCCATTCTTACAATAAAGACAACGCAAAATTGTCTTCCACATCTTTTTTCACCATATTCTCACTTTCCATTTCAGTGTAAATCATAGTGTTTTGCTTTAGTTTATATACAACTTTCCCACCAATTTTTATTGATTTTAATTCTTCCATTCTCATCTTGCCTACAAATTAACGCATTATTTTTTTTATTAAATTTGTACATTCTTTGTAACCTTTTATCAAACTTATTGTCTTTTATCTTTTTCCTGTGTTGACACAACCTTTGACCAACATCATACAAGCGCCGGTCCTTCAAAGAGCAACTTATTGCTCTGTTTTATCAAGCTGGGTATGAACATCTCTCCATTTTTTGCTACTGTTAGATACATGCACACGCTTCGAAACAGACAAAATAGTTTTTAGTAAAATACTTTGCATTAGGTAAAACTAAGATACAAAACAATAAGCACGAAATACAACCAGAGCACACATTGCTTAATTAACAACATTAACGCCCAATTTGACCATCACCAACTTTATTCATTTGCTTTTTAACTAAATTGATAACACTGATGATATGGGTGATCGATTAAACAATTTGAATTTTATAAAATTGAACACGATAAAATTGTTTTCTTAATCTGTCGTTGTTGATATTGCGAGTATCCAATTGGTACAAATTACAAGTATGTTTCCACTCTCCTTAATCTACATATATACAATGTGCACAATTTTAACCAATATTATACAACCCATTTTCTCCTAAAAAATTTCAATCTTCTGCCATAAAAAGAAATTGTAAAAAATTGGAAACCACAATTTCTGATACAATTTTTCCCAGCTGGTTTTTTGCTTATTTTCTGATGTTCTCCGACAGACCAACACCTTTCCGTCCTGGAAGTTAATCTGTTCTCAAGAATGAACCTGTTTTGTTCCATCTTCCTGTTATACTCTTATATGTCATCACACATTTCAAAATAAACAAAATATTTCTCCTCAAAAACTTCAATTTTCTGCCATAAAACCTATTGTCTGCTGCATAAAACAAGAAATCTAAGCAGACATATCACTTTATATAAACAAATTAACATAAGGGTGCTTTAGATTTTGACCCTTACAACTCATGATTCATAGATAAAAACCCATTTACATATAAACGTTCAATAAAAGCCCAAATTTAAAATATGCAGCCACATCGGAACACTATTGACCTACTAATACAATTTATTTACACCTATGCCATTTTCCCAAATCGCGAAATTTATTCCAAATTTAAAATTGTAGAAAAAGTGAAATAAAGTATATAAATTGTTGTATTGCATTAATTGTATCCATATCATACCAAAAAATTACCTTTTTGTGACATATATATATATATATATATGTTTTGCATTAATTGAGAAGTAAATTAATTTGTTCCAATTATTAAAAAAAATTTATAATAAATTCATATTATATATTTTGAATCAAATAACACTTCTCTAACTTGTACGTAAATTATTTTTCATGTATTGTTACATATATTGGGCACGTTTTATTGTTGTATAAATATAGGCATGACATAATGTTTTTCAATATAATACATCAAATTACATTTCTTCTTGTTATGGGTAAATTATTCTCCATGTATTAGTGAAAAAAAAAAGAAGATATTATACTACACACGGTGTAACATCCCACATCGCCTAGGGGAGTGATCTTTAAATGTATATTCTCATCCCTACCTAGCACGAGGCTTTTTGGGAGCTCACTGGCTTCGAGTTCCGTAGGAACTCCGAAGTTAAGCGAGATGGGGGCTAGAGCAATCCCATGATAGGTGACCCACTGGGAAGTTGCTCGTGCGTTCCGAAAAACAAAATCGTGAGGAAATGGTATGCCCACAGCGGACAATATCATGCTACGGTGGTGGAGCGGGTCCGAGAAGTGATTTCCCCCGAGCCGGGATGTGACAATATGGTATCAGAGCCTAACCTTGGCCGTGGTGTGCCGACGAGGACATTGGGCCCCTAAGGGGGGGTTGGATTGTAACATCCCACATCGCCCAGGGGAGTGATCCTTAAATGTATATTCCCATCCCTACCTAGCACGAGGCCTTTTGGTAGCTCACTGGCTTCGGATTCCGTAGGAACTCCGAAGTTAAGCGAGATGGGGGCTATAGTAATCCCATGATGGGTGACCCACTGGGAAGTTGCTCGTGAGTTCCCAAAAACAAAACCGTGAAGGAATGGTAAGCCCAAAGCGGACAATATTGTGCTACGGTGGTGGAGCGGGCCGGGAAGTGATTCCCCCCAGGCTAGGATATGACAATATGGTATCAGAGCCTAACCCTGGCCGTGATGTGCCGACGAGGACGTCGGGCCCCTAAGGGTGGTGGATTATAACATCCCACATCGCCCATGGTGGTGATCCTTAAATGTATATTTTCATCCTTACCTAGCACGAGGCCTTTTGGGAGCTTACTGGCTTTGGGTTCCGTATGAACTCCGAAGTTAAGCAAGATGGGGGCTAGAGCAATCCCATGATGGGTGACCCACTGGGAAGTTGCTCGTGAGTTCTCAAAAACAAAACGGTGAGGGAATGGTAAGCCCAAAGCGGACAATATCATGCTACAGTGGTGGAGCGGGCCGGGGAAGTGATCTGCCACGGGCCGGGATGTGACACATGGGGTATAATGTTTTGTAGGTAAATTATTGGAAATAAATTTGTAGGTAGGTAAATTAATTTGTTCCAATTATATAAAAAAAATATATATATATATATACACACACACTACACCTAGATTTTATATATATTTTTTTTTTTTGTTTTGTTTTTTTTTTTTTTTTTTTTTTTTTTGAGAAAACCTAGATTATATATTTTGAATCAAATAACATTTTTGCATACATGGTAGGTGACACACCCCGACCGGAGTCGAGGCATGCTAGTCGTCACCCAAAGGTGACGTAACCAAACGTGCAAGTGATATAAGAATGTGAATAAATTAAAACCGAAATTAGGACTTAATTTAACCAATAAAGTGAGTGCGCAGTAGTGGGTAGAACCCATAGAATACAAATATTCAGAGCATATATATCAACAGTAGTGCAGTCGAAACTAAATAAGTGTTTAGCACACAACTGGAAACAGTTCCTACTTTTAATTGGAGTATGTCAGAATCACCAGCTATTCCTCGTATGCCACAGAGATAATCAGCTAACTAGGACCTGGAGGGGTGAAAAATAGAAGAGTGAGTGGGCACAAAAACAAAGGTTTTGAAAATCCATTTATTTTCGGAACATACTAACCCCTCGCTGTAAAACAAATATAGTTTTCCAAAAACATACTACGTATAAGTATGAAATCAAATGCATGCCAACAGTAAATACAGAAGTATGCCACAGTACAATAAGTCAACTGTAATATAAATATAGGCATGTGCTCCAAAATCTAAGCGAGTATGTCAGTCGGAGTCACCTAATGTGACATGTACAACTGCACCTATTGCTCATCAATCTAAGCTAGCACATAAGTCGGAGTCGCCTAGTGTGACCTGTACGATAGGGTTAGGTGTAATAATATACGCTCCAGTACTACGATCACATGAAGGCTAGCACTATGCGCGTCACCTACAAGTCGGAGTCGCCTAATGCGACATGTACGACAGGATTAGCACCTACTTGGATCCAAGGTGAGCGTGCGGTGCGGAGGTGATCATCACAAGAAGTATTGGCCCTAGCCCGGGGCGGGAGCACTAACACCAGGGTGCAACAATGATGAGTGAACTATATGAACATATGCATGCCATAATGATGCAATAATTCCAATCCACATAATAAACTTACCTGAACTTACATGCGCCTCCCGTAGGGCTACTTCAGTATTTCACACTAGTATAATATTTATGAGCAAGTAAAATGCGTATGCATATGCCTTGACAATATATAAATCTCAACTACGTAACAGCATTTGTAAAACTAAATAAATCATGGCATAATATGCATAATTCAAATTAAAAGCATTTTGTGGAATCAAAAGCATGATCCAATTCCTAAGTTTATGCAATATTTTGTTGTTGGTGTACAATATTTATACACATTTTGAATCAAATAGCATTTTTGTACATGGTACGTAAATTACTTTTTTTATATGTATTATTACATGTATCAGGGTTTTTTTTTTTTTTTTTTTTTTTTTTTTGTATATATGAACTCATAATGCAAGATACATAAAATTAAGCCAACAATTCTCACATTTGATATTAATATGCAATGAATTTTTTTTTAAATTAAGGTCTTATTTTTCTTTTTGAGAAATCATTAACTGTCTCCTTACAATCTACATAGAATTAATTGTGCACATCAAATATGCAATAGGGGTATTTTAGGCATCTAAAAAATGTAAAATGTGTAAAATAATATATAATTAATGAATTCACTTAGGTGGATCCTAGTCATTGGGGTTTTTTTAGTAAAAAATTTATATCGGGTTTTATATGGAAAATTTTGAATTTGAGAGGTTAAAGTCATATTTCCAGAATTCATCCTGATGCCATCTAAATTAGGTTACTAATTTGTTTCTACATTTCTTTGTTGATGGCTTCTACTTTCGCCAATTTTCCAATCTTGCCAAGTAGGTTTTTGTGAAGACTTACTATGATCAATTTCCTTTTTACAATTTCTAGTTTTCTATTATTTTCTATTATGTAATTAAAATGTCATGTCTTATCGCAGCATTGCATGGACATCATTGCTAGTCTTTATCATGTTCACGAGATACGGTTCAGTTGGTGGGCAAATGATCGTCCACGCAACACTCAAATTCATTGCAAATCAAGTAGTCTTGGTGGTCCTCCTGCCTACCTAGTAAAATTGGGAGTGCCGTGGCCTGTTGTCGGTCTTTTGGTGTCACGTATTGCCACCCCAGTCAAATAGTAATCCGGTGGGCCCTCTGGGGGGTTATAAACCGCATTGGGTTAATGCCTATAGCAACCGTCAGTCACGGCCTATCGTGGACATAACCAATACCATACGAAGAAGAAGAAAGGTAAGGGGAAACCAGCGATGAATGAATGGTAGGCAAGCAGTCCTCCTAGTAAGCCTGCTTGCTAACTGCTCTACAATTATTGGAGGTGGCGAGTAGCGCATGCATTTCTTGTTAACGACCATATAAAGTCCAGTCCCATCCAACCGCACTACCATTCAACTTCTTTTCTTATTAGCATTGTAAGTTGTAATGGCACCGCCGCCGCCCACCAAAATCGAGCCACAAACAACTAATGGTCAGCCCCATCTCGCCGACGCCTACGACCGTCACGTGGCAGCCGCAGCCTTCCCTTTTGCCACTCATGCAAGTCCCATGCTTGACATCGTTCGCCGCCTAGCTGCCGCCCTCCCAAACACTCTCTTCTCGTTCTTCAGCACTTCGAAATCCAACAGCTCTCTCTTTTCCAACAACAGCAATAATAACATGCCGCCTAACCTAAGGGTGTACGATGTGGCTGACGGGGTGCCCGAGGGGTATGTTTTTGCGGGTAAGCCGCAGGAGGACATAGAGCTCTTCATGAACGCGGCACCGGAAAACTTACGGAGGAGCTTAGACGCCTCCGTGGCTGACACCGGGAAGCATATCAGCTGCTTGATCACCGACGCCTTCCTTTGGTTTGGAGTCCACTTGGCTGACGACTTGGGAGCGCTTTGGGTCCCCTTCTGGCTCTCCGGGCTTAACTCCCTCTCTGTTCACGTGCATACCGATCTCATCCGGGACACTATCGGAACTCAAGGTGCGTACGTTTATACTTATCCTGTATTTAAAGGCGAAACATTAAAAAATATAATTAATAAATGAGATGATTAAATGTATTAGGGACTAAAATTAGATTTTTAATCTTACAAGGTTATAATCTAAAACTCATCTATTTTAAGGATTAAAAGTGAAATTTTCTGTACTTTTATTAGAAAAACTGAGAAATTTAATTTTACGTTCTAAGCATTAAGGTTTGATCATGCAGGTATTACAGGCCGTGAAAACGAGCTCATCGTCGACAAAAATGTGAACATCCAAGGACTGTCCAATGTGCGAATCAAAGACTTACAAGAAGGAGTCATTTTCGGAAACTTGGACTCGGTATTTTCCCGCATGCTACTTCAAATGGGTCGGCTCCTCCCCCGCGCCACCGCAGTTTTCATGAACTGTTTCGAAGAACTCGACCTCCCCGTAACAAACGACCTAAAGTCCAAATTCAACAAACTCCTCAACGTAGGACCTTCCAACGTAGCGTCCCCGCTGCCACCGTCGGACGCTTGCTTGTCGTGGCTTGACAAGCAAGACGCTCCATCCTCCGTCGTATACGTCAGTTTCGGGTCCGTGGCGACCCCGCCGGAGAAGGAGCTGCTAGCAATAGCGGAAGCCCTGGAAGCCACGGGGGCTCCCTTCTTGTGGTCGCTCAAGGACAACTTCAAGACACCGTTGCTGAAAGAGTTCTTGACAAAAAGATTGTCAAAGTTGAACGGGATGGTGGTGCCGTGGGCTCCTCAGCCGCATGTCCTGGCCCACGCTTCGGTCGGAGCTTTCGTGTCACATTGCGGCTGGAACTCGCTGCTGGAGACTATAGCCGGAGGGGTGCCCATGATTTGTAGGCCATTTTTTGGAGACCACAGGCTTAATGCAAGGATGGTGGAGGACGTGTTGGAGATAGGGGTAAATGTGGAGGGAGGAGTTTTTACCACGGAGGGGCTGGTAAAAAGTTTGGAAGTGGTTTTGTTGGCAGAAAGTGGGAGGAAATTCAGAGACACTATAAAGAAGGTCAAACAACTCGCAGTAGAGGCGCTTGGACCACAGGGGAGCTCCACTCGGAACTTCAAATCGTTGTTGGATGTTATATCAGGATCCAAGAAAGCATAGTGCGAGGACAATAAACGTAGCACCATAAATAACAACCTATAATACCTTTACGTAGCACCATAAATAACAACCTATAATACCTTTATCTAGCGCAATGATTATGTACCATCTACGGGCGGACATATTTATTTGTAAGGAAAATTAAGAAAAATTCAAAAAAATTTCATTTTCAATGAAAAGTTTTTTTTGAAAGTATAGTGAATAGTAACAGGAAAGTACCGGGAGTGTTTTGTTAAAACTCCCTGATTTATATGAAATGATTTCTTTTGGATCAATGTCACTGCTCTTCTCCAAGTCATTTACTAAAACCTTGATCTTATTATTGCCTATTCCATCAAACCTACCCATCAAGGCCATGGTTAACTATTGATCGTCAAAATATCGATATCTACAGCTGTGGCTCCGCTTTCTCGGTCTGAAAAGTGCATTGTTGGAATTGAATTGGAATGGCAAGTGGCGTTAGATTCTGGAGCTATTGCTAAAGCCGAACATAAGGGAAGGGTCATTTGTACCGATACTGACAAGGTCAATTCCTACGGTTAGTAAAGCAACCAAGCAGAAAAGAAAGAGACATCACATAACTGATGAACCCAAAAAAAAATTGGGAGAGGATTTATAAATGAAATAGAAACATGTAGTAAGCACAATCAAATTACAGAATTCACACAACTCTTAACAAGTAACAAAAAAAATCTGCATCCTACACCTCATGAAATCAACGAGACAACCACGTTCTATTGGGAAACGAAACAAAACAAAAATAATATGAGCTACTTGTGCGCAACCCAGCGTGGGTAGTATATATTACACCTATGGCAAATAACATAAATGCCACCCCGCCTGGCGAGTTCAAACTACACATGATTAATTTTGATCCAGCAAAACACTCCTCAATATCTCCCTCCCTAAATCAGCACCAAAAATACTCTACAGCCATCCCAGTAGACTTAAAAGGCAACAGAGTGCAAACACCACTCTACGGGCGCCTTCGTGATCTAAACTAATTTTGAACTAAGAAACAAAATGGAAACTAATTAGGGGAAAAAAATGCCGTATTTGCATTTGAAAGATTCCGAGGATTGAATCCATTTGCATCTCCATCTATTGTCCACGAAATTAGCTTCATCATTAAAATCAGCCGCCTAGGAATCAACCATTTCGTCCTGTATCTCACTGGGGGCAATAAGCCCAGGAATAGAAAGCATTCGTTGCCGGTCTTTCTCTCTCTGAGCAGCAGCCTCCTCGGCATAAAGATCTTTGTTGTCCTGCACAATCACAACATACCGTTTAACATCCATATTAGCCTCATCCCAGCAAAAGACTACGAGAATGGAAGATGCAACATTTAACATCAACATAAAAAATTAGTCAACGTAGATGAATATCTAATCTTCCTTGACTGAATGGGAAACTAATAATAAAATGCACATCTCTCTGAATTTGGGAGTCCAAACAACTGATGCTTCTGGTATCCTACCTGTGCTGAAAATTCTTTGGATTGCACTAGGAAGTCTCGGATGTGATTTTTAAAAGTGGGTATGTCAGCCGTCGATTCAAATAGTCCATTCACAAATTGAGCAACCTGGAAAAAAACCTTCAGGTAAGTGATATACCTAGAAAAAAAGAGAGATAAACATAATAGTATTCATAGTTATATACCTCCGCCCCAGTCATGTTCGGGAATGAAGTACTCAAAAGCTTTATCGTATATTCACGAACAAACATTCCATTATTAGGATATTGATAAGGAACAGCTGCAACATCCCATAAAGGCTCCTTCAACAGATTACTTCCCACCTGTAAACAGTAAATATGTAACTTTTAATTTATGCAAGCTTATGAATCAAGGAAAGAACTCCAAGCTATGGCAAGATACATTACCAGGCTAAACAAATGTTGGAGAACCAAGACATGCAACTTGAACCCAGGCTTATGAAATGTATCAGTCAAGACAGCAAATATTTCTTGCTCGATTGTCAGAAAGTATGTACGGTAAAACTGATTGCAGAACTCTGAATTCTGTCAAATCAACCAAGACAGTGAGCTTAAATGGCATTACAACATGGCTAATGAAAAAAATGCACGATATCACACCTGAAAGTTTCTCAGCATTTCCAACAACAGGTTCAGCCCAGTTTCAGCAATATTTCTTTCAGTGTGCCGAAACGCCCATATAATTGAATCCATGACAAGCTTCAGTTGCTGAAGTATACAAAAAATTTAATTATAACAGAAGCCAATAATCCCTCATCTAACCAGCTGACATTGACAATAATGGCAGACAGACAAGTGGGAAAGATTTAAACACGTACCGGACTCGATAATCGAATCAATGCAGCAAAGCAGTGTGCAGCAATGGCACGAAGCAAAGAAAAGAACTTCAATCGATGCTCTGGGTAATCTTCAAAATTTTTGGTGATCATCTGCAACGGCACAGATTAAAGACATGTAAGAAAACAACTAAGGTACAAATCAAATTTTCAAAATTTTAGCTGTCACTCCAGAGGTTCTTTGGCATCAGACCTCAGAGGATGCAACATAAACATAACACCAACACCACGATGCTAAAATCCCTCTTCAGCAATGCATTGTGGAGAAGGGCATGCCGAAAAGGGCCTTGGTAAGAATACTAACATGTTCAGCCAAATCGAATTTTAATGATTTCAGATTTAGCCATCACTCCAAACGCTATTTGGTATCAGAGGATGTGCAAATAAACGTATCTGAGATCCATCCTCTTCACCAATGCTTATGGAGAAAGGGATAGCGAAAAGAACTTGGACATATAGTAACATGTTCGGCCAGAAATGTAGTGTGACTGTCATGGAAGTAGAAACCAAATTAACTGATTTATGCTACTTGATGATCACATCAACTCCAAAAGACAAACACATAATTTGATATGCTACTTCTAAAATTTTATAAAGGATGGCACATGACCAGACTTTCAAATGCTTTGGCAAAGATACATACATACATTCATACAACAAAAATATAGGGAGTAGACGTGTGTGGCATCTAAATGTAAGGCAGTATTATTGATATTGCTTCGAACATTAATAAAAAAATCACAATTGTTCTGGACCATTGCTGAATGGGCCACATTCTTACCTCCAATGTGCACTGGAAAACAGCTTCAAATATTCTTGGCACATCATCTATCATTGCACCCTTGTACCTAAAAACAAGGGGTACAAATATAAGGCACCGGAAGACACTAAAGAAAACAAATAGCAAATTCTTTAGCCAGAAGCAAAATGTAGGCAGCAGCTTACTAGTCCTTTTAGTTGGCTGTGGTTTTTAGCACGACACTATCATATCTAGTTGTAGTCAAAGCAAAAAAGACAAGATAATGAAAGAAAGATAACATACTTATTTATGATAGTGGCAAAAAGTGACAAAACCTCCGACTCTCTAGCATCAGGCAAATTCCTGGCATAGTCACCTAGGACTGGATCCAACATGGGAGGCACAATTTGTTTTCCTATCTGTGGTTGGTCTTCTGCCTTGTCCAAGAATGTCTCAATCAACTTGAGAGTCTCCCTCTTCACCGACCTGTTGGAGGACTAAATCAAAACATGGTATTTGAGGTTTAATTGTTAAACTGAAGGGGAATTTGTACAAAAGGTCCCACCGAAGAAGTTTAACATAGGATGTTTTGGAAGCGAAGGGACCCCCTTCTGCAATGTTACTAGATACAAGCTCACTGTACATCCTGTACAAAATAAATAGTGCCACGCATAACCGTATTAGTTAAAAAGAAACCAAATTAAACATCTGAAAATCTTTCTATGCCTGAAAGCATCGGTCATACCTGTACACATTAAGCATGTCCAGAAAGATCATTGAGATCTGAGACAGGAAAAACGTTCCAAGGGAGCTCGCAACGCTAGTATTTGTCTGCAAATCAACAACAGAATCACACCAGGTACTCACAATCCTTTCAAAAGCAAAACAACAGACTAAAATATAATCAAAAGTGGCTACAGCCACAAGAACAATCACATTTGATATTGACACGACACAATAGGATGAACAATCCTTGTAAAATACCAAGTATGTAAAGGAAAGAATAAAAGCATGACACATATAAGGCCCACTTTGGATGCAGTAAAGTTCACAGAAAGATGCTGCTACAAAAACAACAGCTCACCTAACAGAAACTGCACAATCTAACATAAACAAGTTCAACTGACAACAGAACAGTAAGAAAAAGAAAAGAGAAAACAAGATACAACAAAGCTAAGTCAATAATCTTATCAATAATATCTCCATGATCCATGATATGGTTGACTACAGAATACCTAAATAACAAAATTTGAAAATCATACCTGTAATATATTAAGCACAGTCCGAATTACCTCCTGATCCTTCAGGAAATCAACACTTAGGCGTGCTTGCCCTATAATCTCGGCCCATTTCTGGTGAACAAGCTAATATAATAAGCAACAAGCTATTCTGAGCACTTGCAAGCAGTCATGCACATTGCACATATATCGAAATATACCTGATTTGGGAGACCCATCAATCTCTGTAGATATTCTTCTCTCTTCTTGGGATCAGACTCTGCTTGAATCATATGACCCACCTAAGATAAATAACAGGCAATTGTTTATAACAAATTTTTATGTATAAGACCAACTCCAAAGGTTGGGTTAAAACTCAAAATTTAGGTTTTAAACTCGACCAAAGATCTCTATCATTGGGCTAAAAAGGGTTTGGGTTGAAACTTATTTTTGGGCCAAATTTAGCCCAGAAAATGAACCAAGGTTAGTGGCTGGACTCAGCGCTGGGACCCAGTTGCTGATTTTGTCGGCTTGCGGCAAGACCAACCACTATTTTTTTATGGGACAGCCCACGTGGTTGGACCGTTGGTTCTATTTTTTTTTTTTTAAATCAAATCTATAAATACAGTAAATCTAATGGTAAAAAAAGATCAACCAACCCAAAATTTGGCTAAAACAATTAAAAGATATTATTTAAATCAAAATTCACCTAAAAACTCTACAAATACCTATGAATTTGTTCAAACATCGACACAAAATTCACTTTCGCCAAACAGTTCTTCCTTTTTTTCTTTCTACCCACCTATGTGTTTAAGAATGGAGTAGGTTGTGGTTTTCCATGTTCTTTCGTGTAGTGCATATGTGTAAGAATGAGTTAGGTTTTGTGTTTTTTCATTATTTATCGGAATTTAAATATTTTTAGGTTAAAATGTTCGCAAAAATGAATAAGGAAAATCTAAATAAATTTTATTTTTAAAAAAGTTACTGAAAAAAAAAAATTAGCCCAAAATCATTCTTTAATATAATTTCAGGCTAAAATTTTAAGCCAAAACCACTGAAGGAGAAAAACTATTTTGGATTAGAACCTAAATTTTCTGGGCTAAAAATTTAGGTTTTAACCCCAACCATTGGCGTTGGTCTAACTATGTAGAAAAAAGAACATAAGAAAGGCATACAGCTTCATAGAAAGTATGAATCTGGTGAGGTTGAAGATCGCCAACAGTACTCGGCAGGCTTGTCAGGAGTTCAGACACAAATGGTTCATTTTCTCCAACCTGTAAATCATAGAAGCAGTCAATGAGAAAACAATCTCAACTTCTATGACAAGGCCGATTCTAATGCCAACTTATAAGAGAAAACACCTGTACAATAACAAATTTACGCTTGCACTTTTGAACAATTTTCAAGAATGTGTCGCAGGCCATGTCCTGAAACATATGCAACAACAGTTATAGAAGACTGATATTAAGGAAACATGTGCATATAACTGAACACCAGGGACCACCCCAGACAACCCCAATAAAAAAGATAGTCCCAGATTATCATAAATACTTAAATAACACTAGCAATACCATAAAAAACTTTGCATCAATTAACATGTACATTTTAAGTTTAAAATTTTAAAAGCAACCTTAAACGTGATAATAAAAAAAATCACCTGAACTCCAGGATGCGTTTCATGCATAAACTCAAACAACTTATTCACAACAGTCTTTAAGAACTTCCAATGAGCTCTTAAGAACCTTGGGTACTGTCCGACAACATACCTGAAAACAAAGCAAAGCTTCATTTATAAGGATATTATCCTATAAAAATACAGGTCAGTGAAACCTATTGGTAACAGATTTAGGGCAGTGAAACCTTTAGCTTAAGCTAAAAAAAATTGGTAGGACCACAAATACTTACATGATGTTGCTTGCAATAACTGCTTTATTATCTTTCCCTTTTATGATTTCACACAAGTTCAGCAAGTCGCGAATGACCATCACCAAAAATCTATTTTCCTGCGAAGAGCAAAGGGTAAGAAGCATCAAAACAAATTCTGAGACAATAACGGTATAAAAAGCACAAGACATAATGAAATCATCATAAAAAAAATTACTTCAGTCAATTCTTCAAATAATAAAAATGATTAAAGACAAAGCATACCTGTTCTTCCATCATGGAACCAGATATGGACCCTATTGCCCAGCATAATGTGTTTAAGTTGTTCCATGCCCAATCCTCACCAGTCAGTTGTTTGTTTAATTTCTTTAGCATCTGTTTCCAAATGTCAGTGGAAAGAGAAATATCAGATAGAAATACAAAACAGGAAAAATAAGTTCACTTTAGTGGTTCCCCACAACAGAGATTATATTAAAAGGAATATTCTCAGTGCATGATGAGTTAGATCACATATGAAAGAAGATTATTTCAAATTATATGAAAAATTATCAAGGCAAGATAACATAATGCTAAAAGCATCATCTTGCAGGGTTATGCATCAAAGGAATCAACAAGTAGAATGAACCTTAGTTATTGTTTAATTTTACTTCAAAGAAAAAACTACCCTTTACCTGCTTCTCAGTGTCATCGTGGTCAAGGTGTGACAAATATATCAGTGTCTCCCTCATGATCTGCAAGATCATGAACAATAACAATAACAGAATGAAATATGAAAAAACTGATGGGAGAAAATCATAAATAATTCAATAATTTTCTATTATTCAGACAAAGAAGCATATGATAAAAACTGAGTTTGTGCCAAAATCAAATCATATCAAATACACTAAGCTAAAACACCCACTATATCATGCTGACTCAAAACAACAGGAACACCCTTACAATGTATTGACAATGACACCTAAAAAGAAGCTATCCAATTCTTTAGAATCCCCCACCTTGTCAACAAATATTATATTATTTCTTTATATACAGAAATGCCAAATAAACTTCATCTAGAAGAGACTAGCGCCCATATTTTCATTACAAGAAAAGATTACCATGAACTTGATAGCTTAAAAAGTTATAAATATATCAGCAATACAAGATTTATCACCTTATATTGAACTAGAACATCATTGTCCTTCAAGGTCTCACGAACAATGTTCCCGTTCTCATCTTCAACAATGAGAACCTCTTCTGGCTTAGCCATACGACAGATCATGAGCAACCTCAACTTTGACATAATACCAACATATATTTGCCGCCTTTGCAAAAGTTGTGAGCCAAGGCCATCAACCATACTAGGAAGCAAATTCATCTGCATATCAATGTATGATACAGGTTATTCTTGCAATGGAATTAAAAGGAAATCTACAAAGTACAACATAAAAAAAATATAAAATGACAAATTTGTAAGTGAACTAGAATACACTCATGTAGGTATAAAAGGGAAACTCAAAGCAACAACTAGTATAAATATGGAAGTATTCAAATACCTGCAACCCCATCATATTGGCAGATGCTGCAGGGTTATCCAGATTATGATGTGCCTCAAACAGTTCCAAAACCAAGGCATTCCAATAGTCTAAGCAAACCTGATCAAAACAACGAAGTCCAAGTCAAATCTTAAAATCATCTGTTCAAGGAGGAGGGGAGGGAGAGAGAGAGAGAGAGAGAGAGGGAGAACAAGTCACAATTAATCATACCTTAAAAACTTCGGTGTCATCCACATATGAGATGTTTATAAGATATTCAAGACCCATCAGCAATGCAGCTATAGTCTCTGGTGTGGTTTCAAGAACACGAATATGCGACTGCAATATAAGTAGAGACAATCAGCAATGTCTTCACTCCTCAACAGATGCTTAAGGATTAATATAAAGCTCGTTAAGGCAAGGCAGTACATCAACATATTCATCTGAAAGAGAAGAAACTTGCCTTGTAAAACGAAGTGAGAAACAGTGCCAAGTTCTGAATGAATGCCTGACAAAACAACACCATAAGAAAATAGTTCAATACACAAACACAAACAATAGGGAAGCCCACAATCATTAGATAAATTGTACCTGTTCCTCGCCAGATCCATTTGCATAAGCTTCAGGGATGTTTGTGGTGGATGGGAGAATAGTCTAATTGTTTCATTAAAAAAAGTCAAAAGCATTATGGAAAGAATCAGACAATGATGCAAGTCAAATTATATTGCAAGAGTAGACGAATCAGAAAATTTGCCCTAGGATATGTCCATTAAAATTATGCACAATTTATGTGAGTATACTTACTCCAGCAATCCTTATGCCTTTATAGTTTTCAATTATTGGTTATTTTCTTCAAAACATTAGAAATCTAATAAAAAGGGAACTATTATCCGCACTCCAAAAATCTAATTGTGCACTCCCATAAGAGTATTTTGCTTTCTAAACATAGAAAGTTTGGACTCCACAATTAGATTTTTGAAGTGCCAATGACAATTCCCTATAAAATGATTAAAAATTGAATACTTCTTTAAGTACTTTAAACCCATAAACTAGATACTAAATTATAAATCAGCAAACCAAGTTTATAAACTTGCCACTTTCATATTTGGCTGAAACTTTAACCTTTTTTTTTACAATAAACTTATCCAATTAGACGTGTGTTTCTTAAATGTATTTTTCTCATTCCATGTATTCATAACTACACATTAAACACTGAATGTGGAGCTAAAACTAGGTGTAAGAACTAAGAATATAAAAGAAAACTGATAAATTTACACACCTGTAACTGCACCATGAATATATTGTACATCTTAACATATTGTGCATTATAGAATTCACCGAAACTAAGTGCTGCAACCTGAAAACCAAAATCGCAGATATAAATACTAAATAATTGGAAGCAGCAATATCACACGATCTCCTCGTTGCTTTTTGCATACGTGCAACAACCACATAATTGCTTAATACAAATGGAATAACAATGTACCTCCGTTAGACATTGAAGGGCAAGATTCCGATATAAAGGCATGGGAAAAAACTTCAGAAGGGTTTCAAGCTGTAAAATACAGCCACAATACAGAAAGATAAGGATAAATCATTTGGAAGGGTAATCAAGAACCACAACAGTGTTATACGCACCAAAGGGGACTCAAAAATATAGCCCAGGGGAATCCATGAAAGGAAAGCATGCAATGTGGATAAAGTTGCACGTATCAGCTCAGTTCGTTGAGAGGCTGATAGTACATATAAGCACAACTCATGAATGAGTTGAAACTCACTGCAAAAAAGAAAAAAGAAAATCAAACACCCAATAGAGAGTAAATAAACACATTAAACACACCCAATAAATCAACAAGTAAAAGTATGGCATGTCAGAAACAGAATAAATTGACACCCCCATCCAATTAAGAACAAAGATACCAAATTCAGCAGCCAATAACCTGTTCAATGATTGTTTAAGCTCTTTAATCTTCAACTGTGTCATTTCCCCCCTTGAGAAATCAAAAACCTCTTCACTTAGGAGCTGAAGGTAACACATTCAAGCAATTAGCACCGACCCAATGAAGCCATAATCAATTGGATTTCAATCTTTAACATTCAACATTAAAAACACTTACCTTCAATATGGCCATACAATTCTCGCAAATGGTTTCACTAGTTTTAGCTGCTGATACAAGATCTGGAATAAAGCTTCGCCATTTAGTCGGCCAATCATGCTTCAAAATCTGTACATGGAGTAATGTCGATATATTACATCACAAACATATCCAAAGCAAGCAATTACAGATTTGAATATAACAAGTAAATTTCAGATACTATCAAATAGAAAAAGCCAACAGACAAACAGAAAAGAAAACAAAGTGCTTGATACAACAAACTAACCAAAAAAAGCAACAATGCAATAATCCTAATGGGAGAGAAACAAGGAAATACCTGAACCAGTATAATATTGAGTTTGCTGACATAAAGTCTTTCCATTCGAAAAGAGACCTCATTACTTGATAGCTTCACAAAAGGAACCAAAGGTAAGAAAGGAAATTTACTACATGACTATCTAAACGAGCAAAACTTGCAATCCTCCTATATTTACTGCATGATTCATACCTGTACAATGACATCAGAGATATAATTTTTCATTCCGTCTCTCTGTTCAACAGGCAATGCATTCCACCTATACTTGATAACCCCTTCTAGGACCTGAATGTGGATGCAAAGAAAACCCTCATAATATCAGCACCTTAAATTACAAATAGAAAGATTTATACAGGTTGTAATGAAAAGCTGCATAGAATTTTTTCCAAAGCACCAAACCATGAGAAAGCCAATGAATATGCAACAAGATTAGATGGTATAAGCATTCTGTAGACTTTATCTGATGCCTTGTTTAACAAAGAACAAAATCTACACCTAAGCAGTCAACTTGATTATTATTGTTGTTGTTGTACCCACATAAAGGCATTCTATTTTTGGCTTGCTTCAGCCTTGCTGCCCAACTGCAAGGACCATCTGGGCATCTGACAGTGGCCTTGTTAGACAAAAAGTAAATGCACTGGTCATAGATTGTTATGCAACACAACTGACCTGCAGGGCAAAGAACTTGGTGTTTAGGTTCTTTGCGCTCTGTAAAATGTGCACAACTTGGAGCCACATATCAGGATTGTTTTGCAAGTCCCTCAATATCTGGTCTGCAGCTGTCCTCTGTATTGTCAACACATGGAGCAAAATTACTCTTAGAACATAAAATACTTGGAGAACTAAACTAAGGGCCACAAAATTACAAGTTAAGCATATAATTTACCAACACCTCCGTTATTCAAATACCATATGAATACTAATAATCGTTTTGGTAAGGGAAGCTGAAATGTTTTTGTAAACCTAGTTCGTCTAAACAAAGAGCAATCCTGGTATTAAGCATTCAATAAACATTGCAATGCATTCATATTTTTTCAAACAGAATAATGTAATGCAGTCACAAAATAACCAGTTCACCATCATTACTCAATCATGGTATGTTTAGTTCCGGAAGTGTTGAGGATGAAAGATTGATTATTCCAAATTTTATACTGAAACCGATTACCAATTCACTTAATAGTATATGAATTATTTGAGAGCATACAATTTTACGCGGCGTGACCATTAAAATATCTCTCTTCCAAACCCACCGAACCTAACAACCCAAAAATAGGCATATAGCTAATGTCCAGTAATCCATCAAACGCTCAAATGTTCCCCGATGAAAGACATTGAAGTTAGGCTCCATTTTCCCCTAAAGTTAAAACTCCCCAAATGAAGGTTTTCAAGTGTTCAACCCTAGGGCTGAGAACTTCAATTTCCCCTCAACCTCTAAGAACCCAAACAGAAAGCTTAAACCCTCGGCACAAAAACCCCGATTGCAGTTGCAAATTGGGCACACTTGGTCGGAAAACAAACAGAAAGTAAAGATAGACAGAAGCAGCAATCGCTCACCTCCTCCTTAGATCCGGTGCCGTAGAAGGCGACGACGGTGGCATCGAGCAAGCCAACGTCAATCGGCTGGCTCAAGTCCCTTAGCTTCTCAGCCGCCATAGCCACTGAGTGAGCAAGAGAGAAAGAAAAGCAAGGACGATCGTAGAGACCCAAACCGATAAACCCTAGAGGGCGCTAGCTGGTGTGGAGACGACGAAACAGAGACACCTGAAACCACCCAAACCCTAGGAGAGAGAAGGAAAGAGAATAGTGCCGAGGAAGCAGCGAACGGGTGTGTGGGTATTTATTTATATATTAATTAGAGGAAAAAGGATATAGAGAGAGAGAAAAGGGGGGGGAGGGAAATAAAGACAGCTTGAAAATGAAGCAGTAGAGAGAGATGTAGGAGGACGAGGAGCGTACGAGGGCGAGAGAGCGGGCGAGAGAGCGGGCGACTGATGGAGCGAGTAGCAACTTGGGTTGCGTTTGTAATTGTAGAGTAGAAGAGGGTGGGGTTTGAATTTTCGGTTTCTTTTCCCGTTTTGTGTTTGTTTGCCTCCCTCTCCGCTCTCTTCTTATTTTTTGGGTTTCGTTTGTGTGTGTGCGCGGTTGTATAAATGTTGTTGGTGCGTGCGTGACCAAAAGTAAAAGTTCGTTTGAGGGCCCTAAGAATATGGTGAATATAAAAAATTCTTCTGATAGGCTTTTGTTTCGGGTTATTCGTCCGCTCACGACATACAAAAAACGAACCTATGATATTGGAGTCCAACAAAATGGATTTGAAATTTTAATAAGGTTGCTTTTTTTAGGACAGCACTCAAAAAGATGATGATAAACGTTAGGTCGTGTAGAATGAGATCAAATACAAGAGTCTTCATATTTCTTAAAAAAGATTTTACGGATAACGTGTTCAAGATTTTCTTACTTTAGTTTTTCTCATGAAAAAATGGGGATACGACACCTAAATGCATGTGTGCTAGCGGACAAGTGACATGTCACATAAGTTTCTACCCAATCAATGGTGCCCACAACAAGAAAAATGAGATGGAGCCAAATACGGCTATAGATTTATAAACACAGAGCACGTCATTATGTTTGTAATTGATATCATAACGCATTATCATGTGAGAAATTATACATAACGTTGTAATATTGTAATTTTTTTGTTCACTTATTTATCAAATAATCTCTACTAATTAAAAAAACACTCATTGTTAATCAAAACCTTATAAAATTACCAGTTTACCCTTCTAATTAAAACAGAACATGAATAAGAAATATGGGGTAAAAATGTAATTTCACACAACCAAATTTTGGAATTTTTTTTTATCAAAACCTCACCTACATGTAATCTTAACATATCTCTAATTAAAAAAATAATTAAAAAAAAAACTTCTCACTCTCACATTGTCTATCATTCTCTTCCTCTTTCCTTCTATTTCAAAAACAAAAATAAAAAACTTTCTCACACTTTGTATGTGATCATATCCTAGTATTTTTATTATATTTTAATAAATTTTTAAATAATATATTAATTAGCGGACGAAATTTAAAAATACAATAAAAAGTAAAGGGTAGGGCCGGTGTGCGTGCTTGTGACGCTATAGTTGAAGCTGCTCGTATTGTCACTCTAAGATTGGTCCACTAATTTTTTAATTGGGTTTGAACTTCTTTTTACAGGGTGGAAAGCGGGGATTTTCTTTTTGTTTTTTTCTTTTTTCAATTTCTGTTTTAAGGTTGGAAGGGATATCTGATCTGGGTTAAGCCTCGAGAATCTGCTCGAATATTATTGGATCCGAGTTGGCACTGATTGCCGGCGCTTTAACTCGGGCTGACATTTTTGGGCTTTTAAAAGTAGCGATTTATTACTTGGGCTTTATGAGATTTTAGCCCGATTGTCAGCTACGACGACTTATGTTCTTCAATTACGGGCCTGTTTGAGATTGGAGTGACTGAATCTCTTTCTATCAATGAAAAAGATTTTCTAGCCACGTCGAACACTTGAAGATGCCTATGACTTGTACAAGCACTATTTATAAAAGCACTTATTAACATGTTTAAACGCGTTCATAATTAAAGCGCCTCTAGTATATTCTAATCGTGACATATTTATCCACCCGCATGCAAAACCAGCCCGCTCGTTTCAAACTTCATACTCAAAATGTTGTCAAACTGAACCGTGTCCATATCTAAAAAGAATAGCCCAAAGGAGAAAACGATGTGGCTAATTTGCGGCCCAAACCCAAATACTTGCGTGTCTAATGCACTTCCGTACCAGCCCTTCTCACGATAAGTAGTCAAGGGAAGAATGACAGTTAAAGGGAGGAAGATCGGACGCAGTATATAATGTGTTTTTTTGGCTATTTTCAAAGACCTGGGGGAAAAGTCAATGATCAATGTTGGACAAACAGGGTAAAAAATGCTTACATTGTTGGGATTGAAAGTCCGATAACATTTCTGCTCTGCTGAAGGAAAACGAAACCCAACAAGGAAAGGAAGAGCAAGAAAGAAGCAACGAAATCCGAAACGAAACGGAGATTTTCGAGTTAGAGAAGAAGCCATGAATCTGTTTAGGTTGGCTGGAGACATAACCCACTTGTTCAGCATATTGGTCCTGTTCCTTAAGATCCGCTCCACCAAATCTTGTGCAGGTATCAATATGTTCAAATGTATATTTTAGCCGAGAGTTAGTGATTGGCATTAGCATGTATTGTGTCTCGTGTCCGCTTTGAATGAAGTAATGAAACTTGGACTACAGATATGTAATGCTGAAACTTGTAATCCCCAATTGATCGATTCTCGTTTCTTAAACATTTGTACTTTTAGAATTAGAAGGGTGACTTGCTACTTCGTTACTCATTTGAAATGTTCAGTTCTCTTTGTGATTGTTTTAATTATTGCTAATTTGCAAATGGTTTGATTAGTTCTTTTTTAACATCATTCATTCATGATGCTTATTCAGTTGCAATGGAGGATTCGTTAGCTTGAAAGTTTTGAATTTCTTCACATGCTGATGAACATATAGCTTTTCAATACTAATTTGATAGAGGAAAGAAGGTTCATCAGTTTCAAACACTCTTGGAACATTAATGTCAAAACTCAACTTTCTTAATTTTCTGAATTCCTTTGTAAACCTTTAAGTTAGTGATGGATTATGTAGGAGGGGCCAAAGGTCCACTCCCAACAACACCAACATTGTCCCAAACTTGGTAATTACCACCTGCACAATCCGTCAGGTGTGGGGTTTTATCACAAACGGCCTCGGTCTTAGTTGGAGTAGGGTTAGGGTATTTAAACTCTTCCTTTCTTTCTCTAGCTGATGTGGGATTTCAACAGATTATAGGTCGTTTGCAGAGCTAATTATTCCCATCTGCAAATGTAAATATACTACCTTGTTTAGTTGGTGGTTCTCCAGAAATGGAATGTTCGATCTGTTCCATGCCTCTCTTAAGTCCAATACCAGTTCACTTGCACCAGGAATTTCACTCAAAACTCAAGAACTCTATGCGTTGGTCTTTCTTACTCGATACCTTGACTTGATCGTCAAGTATTACTCAGTGTACAACACTCTGGGGAAGCTCATCTTTATCGGAACTTCTTTTGCCACGGTCTGGCACATGAGGTACCATAAAGTAGTGAAGCAAACCTACAACAAGGATCAAGATACTTTCAGACATTACTATCTCATACTTTTATCCTTGGGGCTGGCTCTTCTGATTCCGCGTGCTTTTACTGTAATTGAGGTACATTGCATTTATCTTGCCCTTTCTTTTGCCTTAAGTTACCAGTTTTGTACGATGATGCTCCTTTTTACACCCGTCTGATTAGAACTTGATCTATTGTAATAGGTTCTGTGGGCATTTTCAATATATCTTGAAGCTGTGGCAATCTTACCACAGTTGGTATTACTGCAGAGGTCAAGAAACATTGACAACTTAACTGGAAATTATGTTTTCCTTCTCGGGTATGTTCCAACTCCGCTGAGGCAATGCATTTGCTCATGATTCTCGGATTTCTGCTCATGTGATTATCTGTGGTGTTATTTTTGTTTGGTAACATTGTGCAGTGCTTATCGTTCTTTATATCTTGTCAACTGGATTTATCGTTTCTTCACAGAACTCCACACAGTTCGCTGGATACGTAAGTTATCCTTACACATAGCTTCCACTTAATAATCTTTTAGTGCATTTTTAGCCAGAGTGAACTAATTTGTTGTAAAATGCCCAACACACAGCTTGGATTTCAGGCCTTGTTCAGACTGCTCTTTATGCTGATTTTTTCTACTACTATATCAAGAGGTAACTTTACTCGATTCTCTCGTCTCCCCATAAGAGTAGTTTGTATCATACCTGTGCGCCGAAACAAGAAATGTGAATACGGAGCAATGGCTTTGGTCTTGTAGCATATTTCCATACGCAGTGGTGTAACAAATTATGACACTAATTCGATGGTGACACAAATTATGATAATGAATCATCAACTTTGGTAGATGATGTTGTATTCTAATAACAAGCTGGTCTGCTTTTTCTTCAGCTGGAAGGAACACGAGGAGCTTAAGCTTCCCGCTTGACGTGGATCATTCTGGATGTGTAGTTTCCACCCCACTGGAAGGCAACAGAAGAGGAATGCATTATGCATACATACTTGAGGACATACAGAGCCAAAAGTTAACCATTGTTGTCACTGTTGGGGGATTTTCTCCACATTAATGGATTAGATCTGATAAGATCTTGTTAATTATTTACTAATTTAACGAACCACTCTCACCTGATCGTAAATAAATTAGATTTTTATTTGGTTGTCAATTTTGGAATGTGTATTATATTTCTCAGTATATATGTGTAATATAACGATGTTGAAACATATACGTCACTTACGATATATCAGATCTCTATCAACATATTATATACCTCCATATTTCAAGGAAGAAACCAAAAGGGAACAAGTGTATTCTGGTCACTCTAAACCAAACGCGGAAGGAGCGCAGGTTGATTTTGTTAAACACATAGAGATTGATGTTCCCTCAAAGTTGTTCTCTAAACCAAAATTTTAGGTAGGAGCTGATCAGAATTGGGAATGAGCTAATCCCATGTCAAGTTATAAGTCTTACAAATTACAACCACGTTGCTGTTGAGAATAAGTTAAGGAAGGGAAGATAATTAAGATGGAAAGGATGCGCAAACTCTGTTGGTTTACTTTAGCTCTCCCTTTTGTTGGCAGCATTATCAGAAGCCGACGCCAAGCCCAGCTTCCAGAAAGGAAAAGTATCATGTTCTGTGGTCGAATACTGGTCTGCGAGTTCCCAAGGATCATGTTCTTTTATCCTACCAAATCCAAGACCATTCTGGGTGGGAAAAAGTGAACTTGAGGTATGCGTAAACAACGAAGTTTCTGCTAATAGCTGCAACACCACTAAAACTGGAGCAGCACTATTAATGTTGCGCTCTGGTCCTGGCACCCACAACACAGCCTCTGAGACCGAGTACTTGACTGCCACACCACATGCAATCTCCGACACTGCAGACAAGTTCACAATCATACGCATGGGTTCTTGCAATTCTTCCACTCCCAAAGGGAAAGGCAATATTAAGTCTCCGGTGCCTGAGGCAGTGATTACTGGAAACATAACTGTTGCAGCTACTTCCATTTTCTGGTTTGTTATGGGATTGGGTGCCACAGCATCCAAGTCCAGGCTGATCTGTCCTCCGTTGACAGTAGCAAACATCACCAGCACGCGACAGCGGAGTTGGATTTCTTTGCTCATTTCTTATGTTTGGGATCTCCGGGGTTTATTTCAGTGTGAAGAAACATAAGTTCATTAATCTCAAAGCCAAGTTCTTCCGAAAAATGGAGGTTTATTATTAGAGCAGCACATTTCTTCACATGGAAGCCCAAAAATTTTTACATCCGAAGAGCTAAAGGTGGCTGCTGACCATTACAACCAGATTCACACTTTTAGTCCAGTAGAGAGTGGACAGGTTCACAAAGGACTTTTGTCAAACGGTGCGATTATGGCCATAACGGAAACAGTAGTGCAGGAGGGCCAAATCAGGCGTTTTATAAATGAGATTGTCGCTCTTACCAAAATCAACCATGAAAATGTGGTGAAGTTCTTGGGCTGCTGTTTAGAGACTGAAGCACTCATGTTGGTCTATGTACTCGCCTGCAACGAGACCTTGTTTGACTACATTCATCATGTTAATGGGAAAAAAAGCATTGCCTTGGCATATTCTTTTAAAGATAGCCTCAGAATCTGCTGCTGCTCTTGCTTATCTGCATTCTGCAGCAGAGACATCAAAACCAATGATCATTCATGGAAATGTCAACTCTTCCAACATATTATTAAGTGATTGTTTTGTGGCAAAGGTCTTCGGTTTTGGATCTTCCAGGTTGGTCCGGGTCCCTAGTAATGAATCCCAGATGAACACATTGGTACAGCAGACAGTTGGTTATCTAGACCCCGAATATCTCCAAGCAGGCCAGTTGACAGATAAGAGTGATGTTTATAGCTTCGGAGTCGTCTTATTAGAAATTTTGACGGGAGAGATGCCAATGGTATTTTAACAGACCAGAAAACCGGAGAATCATAACATCCCATTTCGTTTCTTCTGTAGAACAAAATGACATCTTTCAGATCGTTGTGCCACTAGTAAACGAGGGTAACAGAGAGCAACTCAGAGCAGTTGCAGGGCCTGCAAAGAGTTGCCTCAAGTTGAGTAGTGCCGAAAGGCCCGCGATGGAAGAAGTGGCAGGGGAATTGAGGAGGTTGTGTGGCAGCACACATTCTTCCTAAGCTAGTTCACGCCGACAACTATTGAAAGTATATGTTTTGGGCAATGATCTAATGGTTAAAACTTCAGAGTATAAAATAAGCTTACCACTAGAGTTGTTTTAGATAATCCATTGCGTATGGGCTGTGGCTGTCAGCTTTGTTTCTTTTTCATGAACCATGTATATTTGAAAGTTGAACCAATCTTTGAAAATAAGGCAAAGTAAATTTTAATTTTAGTGCTAATTCAACGCGCATTGATCGTCATTTTTTTTATGGAAGATTTGTTGTAACTGACTCTAAGATCAAACCAAACCAATAACAGAAAACATGAACAATGGAAGCACACTTTATTGATTGAATAAAGGAATACAAGAAAACTCACACATACAAATAGTTTTCTTGTCTCATAAGTCTCTCACACACTATGACCACACTTTTTATACCCTAACGTTAAGGACCCTTTTATACTAAATCGAAACCTAATCCTAAACTGAGTTGGAATCCTAAACCTATCTGAAACTTGCGTCCAAGTTTCCCATACCTATTACAATTAGAACTCCCACACCAGTTAGGAACCCTTCTCGGATTCTATACCAACTTCTAACAAACTCCACCTTGGTAAGAACTCCGCCTCGAGACTTCTTCTGCTTCCATCGCTCCACCATTTTCAAGTATCAAACCTGTCTTACATGCACCAAATCCAGACAATGACTGAATTTTGATGCACTAACCACCTTTGTTAACATATCTGCAGGATTATCTGCTGAAGCAATTTTCTTTACAAGAATCTCGCCTTCAGCTATAATCTCCCGAACAAAATGATATCTTACATCTATATGTTTGGTTCTTGCATGATGCACTTGATACTTTGCCAAGTAAATAGCACTTTGACTATCACAATGCACATCTATCTTGCGCTGTTTAACTCCCAAATCTGCTATTAATCCCAGTGTCCAAATAGCCTCCTTAATTGCTTCTGCCATTGCCATATATTCAGCTTCTGTAGTTGATAAAGCAACAGTTGGTTGAAGAATTGATCTCCAACATATAGGACCATTTGCCATGGTAAACACATATCCTGTGGTAGATCTTCTTTTGTCTAAGTCACTAGCAAAATCAGAGTCTACATATCCAATCGAGAACTTCTCGATTCCTTTATCATTCCGCTCAAAACAAATTCCCGTGCTTCTTGTTCCATGCAAATATCGCAGTATCCATCGAGCAGCTTCCCAATGCATTTTTCCAGGATTATGCATAAATCTACTCACTAATCCAACTGCATGAGCAATATCCGGTCGAGTACACACCATGGCATACATCAACCCTCCAACCAAACTAGAATAAGGAACGTCCTTCATCTTAGTCCTTTCTTCATCAGACTTAGGGCATAACTGCGTGCTCATCTTGAAGTGAGAGGCCAGAGGTGTACTTACAGGTTTGGTTTCATCACGGATGCCAAACTTGTGTAGCAATCTTTCCACATACTGTTTCTGTGATAAACACACCAGCCCTTTCTTTCTATCCCGTGTGATTTCCATCCCCAAAATTTTCTTTGCTTCGCCAAGGTCTTTCATCTCAAACTCATTTTGCATCTGAGTTTTGAGTTTTGAGATTTCTGTTTTATCACTCGAAGCAATGAGCATATCATCTACATAAATCAGTAGATATATATATGTACCTTCCCTTGTTTTCTTGTGATATACACAGTGATCGTATTGGCTTCTAGTGTAGCCAAAATCCTTCATAACCTTGTCGAACCTCAAGTACCATTGCCTCGGTGATTGCTTCAAACCATATAGAGATTTGTTGAGCTTGCATACTAGATTCTCCTTTCCTTTTTCTTCGTATCCTTCTGGTTGACATATATAAATTTCTTCAGACAAATTTCCATGCAGAAACGCAGTTTTTACGTCCAATTGTACTAATTCGAGGTCGAACTGTGCCACCAGTGCTAGGAGGATTCGAATGGATGAATGTTTCACCACGGGAGAGAAGATTTCATTGTAATCTATTCCTTCTTTCTGAGCGTAGCCTTTTGCTACTAATCTGGCTTTAAACCTTACTGAACTTGCATTATGCATTCCATCTTTCTTTGCATATACCCATTTGCATCCAATGGCCTTTCTTCCCTTAGGTAGCTCCACCAGATCCCAAGTTTTGTTCTTCTTTAGTGACAACATCTCATCATCCATAGCTTCATGCCAAAGTTTAGCTTCTTTACTCCTTGATGCTTCTGTGAAATCTGTAGGGATGTCTACTTCGATTACTGTCAATGCGTAGGCTATACAGGAGACGCAATCTTTGAATTTTGCAGGAAGTCCAACCTCTCTTTTTCCTTTTCTCTTGGCGATACAATCTTCTTGATCTGGTACATCATTAATCATACTGTCCTCTTCTTGTTTTTCTTCTTGATCGACACTGATTTGACCTTCATTGTCGTGTTTGTCTTCATCTCTTGAGTGTTCAGTTTGTTCTTCTGCTAGCTCCACCTCTTGCACAATCTTTCGATCTTCTCTTAGTTGCATATGGGTTTCATTAAACGTCACATTTCTGCTTATTACAACCTTCTTGAGTTCTGTACTCCATAATCTGAATCCCTTGATGCCACTGTTAAACCCTAGAAAGATAGCCTTCCTTGCTCTCGGGTCTAATTTATTTTCTTTCACATGGTAATACGCATCACACCCGAATACCCTTAGTCTGTCATAATCTTGAGCAATTTGTCCTGACCATACTTCCATTGGAGTCTTTCCGTTTAGGGCTGAAGAAGGAAGACGATTTAGAATGTGACATGCATAACTCAATGCTTCTGCCCAAAAACGTTTATGCAGTTTTGCTTGTGACAGCATACATCTGACCTTTTCTAACAGTGTTCGATTCAACCGTTCTGCAATTCCGTTCTGTTGAGGAGTTTCTCTAACACTGAAATGTCGTGTTATACCTTCCTTTTTGCAGGTTTCAAAGAAGGGATCAGACGTATACTCTCCCCCATTATCACTTCTTAAGACTTTCAATTTTTTCTCAGTCTTCCTTTCGACTGTGTTCTTCCTTTCTAAGAAAATATCCAGCACCTCATGTTTGTGCTTCATCATATAAATCCATGCTCTTCGTGAATAATCATCAATAAAAGATACGAACCATCTCTTTCCTCCTAGGGATTCATTCTTCGCAGGCCCCCAGACATCTGAGTGTACATAATCCAGGATTCCCTCCGTTTGATGTATTGCCGTGCCAAAACTTACTTTGGTTTGTTTGCCAAGAATGCAATGTTCACAAAAATCGATCTTCCCACTTTTGGCTCCCTCTAGGACCCCTTGTTTAATCAATCCTTGCAATGCCTTGTTTCCTACGTGCCCTAGCCTCATATGCCATAGACAAGATGTATCTGATTAATCACTTGCTGCTACCATAGCCATCGGAGATTCAATAGTGGTGCCTTCTAACAAATAAAGCAAACCCCTCCTTGGTGCTTTCATTATCACTAATGCTCCTCTTGCAACCTTCAATGTTTGTTTTTCTGAGTAGAATTTACAACCTTGATCTTCAAGAGTTCCAAGCGAGATTAAATTCTTCTTAAGATTTGGGACATATCTTACCCCTTGTAGCTCTCGGACTACACCATCATGGTGTCTGATTTTAACACTACCAATTCCTTTCGTTGCACATGGATTATCATCCCCCATATATACCATTCCAGTGAGGGTCTTGAACGAAGAAAACCAATGACGTTGAGAGGTCATATGATGCGTGCATCCAGTATCAAGCACCCAGTGATTCATATAATTTATTCCGTCTGATGCAGTTAGGGCACAGACGAAATCTTCATTGTCAGCCTCGACAATGTTTGCCTCTGAGTCTTCATATCTCTTCTCTTTGTTATTGGCTTTGATTTTGGGACAATCCTTTTTCCAATGCCCTTTCTCATGACAGAAGGCGCACTCATCTTTATCAAGAAACTTTCTGTTGCTTGAGGCACCTCTCGAACGAGACTTGCCTTTCTTCTTAGTTGCTGGTTTTCTTTCCTTTGATCTTCCTCTTACCATTAGTGCTTCGGAATTGTTTCTCTCTTGTCTGTCTAAATTGTGGACTTCATGATTCATCACTGCGCTTGAGATTTCATCAAACTTAAGAGTTTCTCTACCATAAATCCATGTCGTAACAAACGACTCGTAAGATTCAGGTAGGGAATTCATCAGAATTAATGCTTTATCTTCATCTTTGATCGTCTCTTCTAGGTTCAGAAGTTCAGCAATCATCTTGTTAAATTCTTCAAGATGATCAATCATCTTAGTTCCTTCCTTGTACTGAAAACGATACAATTTACTCTTAAGATAAAGTCTGTTTTCTGCACTCTTCTTCAAGTACTTCGATTCCAACGTATCCCATAGTTCTCTATCTGATGAGATATTCATTACACCATATTTTTGTGCTTTTCCAAGACATAGTCTAATCGTGGAACATGCATGTGCATTCAGCCGCTGCCATTCCTCCTTCTTCATTGTTATAGGCATGTCTTCAAGCACCACCAGTAAACCTTGTTGAATCAGTACATCCTTTACTTCGCACTGCCACATAGCGAAGTTATTTGTCCCAATGAATTTCTCAATCTCAAACCGAGCACTTTGCACCGAGGTCTTGGTTACCTCAGTACCCCTATCATCTCCACTTTCAGTTTTTGTCATCGTTTTGATTTGACCACGCAACCTAAGGCTCTTGATACCACTTGTTGTAACTGACTCTAAGATCAAACCAAACCAATAACAGAAAACATGAACAATGGAAGCACACTTTATTGATTGAATAAAGGAATACAAGAAAACTCACACATACAAATAGTTTTCTTGTCTCATAAGTCTCTCACACACTATGACCACACTTTTTATACCCTAACGTTAAGGACCCTTTTATACTAAATCGAAACCTAATCCTAAACTGAGTTGGAATCCTAAACCTATCTGAAACTTGCGTCCAAGTTTCCCATACCTATTACAATTAGAACTCCCACACCAGTTAGGAACCCTTCTCGGATTCTATACCAACTTCTAACAAGATTTTCATCTTGTTCTTCAGTCATCGACGGCCACCAAGTTGGTGACAATACAAAACCAGGTAAATTTTTATGACATTAATATCCTGGGCAAGGCCACTGCCAGTCAGAGTTCCTAGTACAAAATGGTATTGAAGGACTAACTACATGTAGTCCAAATTTATTGCCATGAACAAGTTCAACAATAGAGTACTACAAACCAACGGAAGATGAACTATGAACACTATTTTATTAAACATAAAACAAATAATTAGGATTGCCGAGACGGCTACAAACTGAAGCTACATATATAACATTATATATATAGTGAAAACTAAAGCAAACTCAAGTCTTAACGGGTAAGAAACTATAATATCCTTAGCCCACAAGAAATCATAAATAATAATACTTTTTATTAAATAATTTTCTAATAGAATCCAGCTTGAATGCTTTATAACCGTTTTTAACATGGAGGCATTCCTTGTGGCGGAGGTAACATTTGCTCTCCTAGGCCCTTTCCATTTTTCACTATGAACGTCACGTCCATGCCCCATGACATATGTCGATCCAGATGACAGTGCATAAACCAAACGCCTACACACAACAAGAAGAAGAACAACAATTTACATGATCTAATTATCATTCATTAATATATAACGAATTAGGGGCTGTTAACTAAAACTGGAAACTGGAAAATGATATGGTTATTATCAAACGGCACTAGAGATGATGAACGTCTTCAGTAATTATGTACCAGGATTGTTTGCCCTGAATCTAATGGTAGTCCAACCATTTATAGGGACAGCGATGGTGTTTTGAAGAGGAGGATCAACAAGATTATACGTCAAAGGGTCCTTGTCCTTGTCAAAATTCCCAAGCCCCCGTCCCACAACATAGAAACTGAATCCGTGGAGATGCATCGGATGGTCATCTCCTCCGAACAAATTTGTCCCCTGAAACACAATTTCCACAGTTGAGTTGTACTCCAGTATCTTCACCTCCGTCCCTTGCTTCGGCGTCTGTAGGTACAACGGCAAGTCCTGAGCTGTAAAATTAAACAGCAAGGGCGGGGAATTTGGAAAGCGAGTTCCAAATGCCCCATTGACATGGAAATAGTAAGCTTGCAATATGTCAATGGTAGGGTCGACAAGGCTAATGTTGTTGATACTGGAGGCAAAACGTGCCCCATTAGGCCCAGTACATGAATTAGTCGGGCAAGGTAGTGTGTTGATGGATAGTGTAAAAAACAAATGAGTTGTTATGTTGTGTGGCACGTCAACAGGGTGGTTTTTATCAGCCAAGCTTTTGAGTTTACTGGTAAAGTGAACTGATGCGTTGGTGTCGTTATGGGAAGGAAGATATGGCAACGAAGTAGGGGTTGAACTAGAATTTCTGTTGTATCGGAGTAATGCGGTGGTGGTTGTGTTGTCGTAGGGAATTCTAGCCGAGGCAACATAGGCTTTAGCAGCAATGTAGTAGTTGTTGGGGCTTTGGTCGGCATTTAACAAGAGATCAATAGTTTGCCCGGGAGATATGGTTACATAATCTGTTGAAAATGGCTTGGTGTATTTAGCATCTGAGCCTACAACCGTGACGTTGTGATTGGCAATGGCGAAAAACATCATCTCCTGCACGGCAGAGTTGATTAGTCTGAGCAGGTAGGTTTTGCCGTAATCAACTGTGAGCTTGAATGTGTCTGGTTTTGAGCAAGGATAGAGATCGCCGGGTTGACCATTGATGAGGTAAGCATTTGAATTATTAGGGTCCCCTCCACTTTGAATCGTTTCATCGTAAAGTTGTCCAATATCTTCCTTCCACCACTCTCCTACAATTTTCAAATTAACGATTTGCAGAAAAATAAGGATGGTAATTTGGAAATATTTATATAGAAATCACTTATGTTCATAAGCTCTTTTCCAAGAAATCATTTCATTCGAACACATCGAAATTCTTAATTAATATAAGTAAAAGTAAAAAATTCACAAAAAAAACCTTTTAACTTTAGCAACCAATGTTGTCACAAGCGTTTTTAGTTATTGAAAAGCACTAGCTATCTTATAAGCGGTTTTGGGATAGAAGATTGAATTGATTTGCATACCCAAGATGATTGGTAATTCTGCGTGAGGCTTGGTAAAAGGGTAAGTGGCTCCCTTCTTGGGGTATATAATCATAGCACCGTGGACGGTGGCTCGATCCCACTCGCTGTGAGCATGCCACCATAGGGTCCCTTCCTCTGAGGAAAATATAATGGTTTGGGTAAACCTAGCTCCTGGTTGAATAGGACATTGCGTGATGTAATCGGGACCATCCGACCATGGGTTCCTCGGTTGCTTAACTCCATGCCTGAAATATAGATGGATCAGAATTGTATTGGTGTCATGAAAATAAATAAAAGCCGCGTGAGATTACATGCACTGTATAAAGTTGATGAATTACCAATGGAGGGTAATGTTACGATTGCCCTTGTTATAGACATCCACTATGATAGTATCTCCAGCACGAGCATACAATGTTGGTCCCGGAAACTGACCGTTTACAGTCAAGATATTTTTTGTGCTACACAATCGTTTGTATGAAGTTTCTTCTACCTACAATTAATTTTTGCAAACAAACAGAAGATATCATCAATTCATTAATATTTTTGAAATCAGCATACATGATGCATGCATGAATAATATATGTATAATTATAGCCATGCATGCATGCAATTCATACATATGCATCAGAATTTAAAACTGAACTGCAAACAAACGCAAGATATGAGTTCATTAATATTTTTGAAATCAGCATACATGCATGAGCATCGTTTATAAAGTGTATATACATATATATCACACACACAGATATATATATATATATATATATATATATATATGTATGCATGTAAAACTATAGGCATGCATGCATGATGCATGCAATTCATACATATGCATCAGAATTTAGAACTGAACTGCATCGAGATTAAGGAAATAATGAGCAGGTAATTACCACAAAAGTGTAACGAGGAGACGAAGCTTGGCAATGGAAGATGCCAACAGTAGACAATAGCAAGCCCACTACAAGTTGCAAGCTAATTAAAATATTCATGTTGATCGACTACGATATTGATGATTGCTTTCCGATCGATCGTCTTATAGCTGTATCTGTTACTACTACTAGTGATGATCACGGATTTACAGGAGTTCTGTAACTAGTCTCTGTATTTCTGTTTATGACTGATGCAGTTCGCAGGAGTTGAGGACGGACATATATAGGGTTGAGGTTGAGAAGTCACATCAAGGTTGATTTGGACAAGCCCAGACGGCGAAGATCCATTAGAGGACTTGTAAAAGTCAGTCTTGTGTCCTGATCCATCTTAAGAAGAGAAATACAACTTTTTAAACTGTTTGACCATTATTCAATTATTAATTGAGAATTTTAACGAAATACATCTAGTACCGTTTATTTTAACGAAAAATCATATTTTTACACTACAAAATCAATCCTGATACTATTCACTTTACCCTTTATTTTGTCCTTATCGTTAAGACTCATAGTTTTCAAGCCATTTTTATTAGTTTTCCTTTATTAATTAATATCTATCTGATGTCAAAAATGGATTTGGATCCCATCGATCCAAATGGTGGGAATCATAGAAATCCTTACATCTTAATCATTCATTGTACATTGTGCGGTTAGAAATTATTTGAATTTTTTATTTAAAATTAAAATCAAATAGTACATGACAAAACTGACTGCACGATGTACGATGAATAGCTAGGATGTAAGGATTCCTATGATCCCCACAAAGAGGATTCGGAGAGGATCCTCATCTGTAAAAAATGATCATATATATGAAGATTTTTTTAGTATGCCTAAAACACGACCATGTACATCAAGTGTTATAGACTCACAATACAAATGGCTGGTTTTTTTTTTTTTTTTTTTTTTTTTTAAGTATGCAATCATTTGTATTATGACACTTGCGTACTAGGTCATGTTCCCAGCACACTGGAAAATATTCTCCATATATAGGGTTTCATACCTAACAAATTTGTTAAGAAAACATAATCAATTTAGTTAACACTCGATGAAGAAGAAGAATACGAATATGATACAAATATGATGATTCAAATAAAACCTGATAAACGAGATTTGAGCAATCAACGCAAATTGCAGCATGCCAAACCAAGCAGTCCTACGGCATTGATTTCTTTGAAAACAAGAATAATAACAAGGGAAGGTCAATTGTTGCGGGCATGGTTTGGTTTAGGTCACGAATCAGCCAAAAACAGTGCCAACCTTCTACGCCAATGATTACTAGAGATCAAAGATCAATAAGGTCAAGGACCACTCGAACATTCTGATGTGGAGGAGAAATTCTCTTTTGTAACTACTTTATAGTTTTTGTGGAGGAGAAATATTCTTTTGTAACTATTTTATAATTTTAGTAACGTCTTGTTCAAAAAGTGTATGCATCCAAATTCCAATAAAAAAATTCCCACACGTGGTGAAATGGTTGAAGGAGACTCTCTGCGTGGAGGTGGTGATGACTGGCTATTGCATCTTATAGGATTTTGATTAGTTTCGTTCCGTGGAATGCAAGCAAATATGCAACATTTAATGCAACCCCTACAAAAATCTAGAGGGCGTTACGTATGGAGCAAGCTACTATTTTATTATTTTACGGTATTGGTAAATGTTATAAGTAGAAAACGATAAGAAAATTCTTTTTCAACAAGAGGAAAAGAGTGTAACTTGTACAATAATATGCTCAAACTCCAGTTATTCACTCATCCCTAACCTATTTTTCTCATCCCTTGTTATCCACATATATTGTGTCATACAATATAGCTAAAGTTATGCCATGTCTACGAATCAACCCGATCTTCATGACGTCCACAGTCTGAAACAGACGAACAAGCTGCGACACTCTTTCCTTTGCCATCCAAAGATGCCGTTGTTGGACACATGTCCACACTTTCATTTGGTTTTGGTTTCTGTAAAACTTGGAGCTGATTCTGCAGCATCTGTACAATAAAAGCAGTTACTAAGCAGGAGAAATCAGGGGTAACGACCACGAGATCACAACAAAAGTTATTCATCTTCTCTTTAATACCTCAATCTGGTGCTGAAGAAGCTTTTTCTGGGCCTCCAGCCGAGAAGCTGTCAGATTTGGATCGCTGCCCAACCTCTCCCCATAGGCCACGTTGGCTCCGGGGACAAACATGTAAGGTGGAAACTGAGAGAAGGACAAGTTTGCAGCTCCACCTTGGGCTGCAAGTTGTGGCAGTGATTGTCCAATAGAAGATTCTCCACTAGATTCAGTATTAGAGGAGTAGTCAGCCGTATGTCTTTGAACCTGAGGAATTGCCGTATATCCAGGAGACCTGCATACAAGAGGGCATAGTTTGTAAGGCTCTGGCATGCAGCATTCTATGCAGTGCAACATATTCAAATTATATGCATCAAGCACACTCTCACAAGCAACCTAGAAATAAATTAAAATACAATGGACACATATGATCACTCCACCAATAAAAATGTAAACCTTAACTTAGGATACAGGTGTCATTACCATACTAGTCTGTTTGCAGAAGGATATACATAAGACTTCTCATATATTGATGCAGCAGCAGCAGCAGCACGGAGCCTGGCTTCATGTTGGCTCACATTATCACCAGCAACTCCACCACCCTGAGCCGTTGTGCCTGCCCATGTTCCCAATTAAAATCATCAGTCAACTCGCTTCAATTTTATACTGAACAAAAGATCAGAGTCTCAAATGATCAAAATAGATTATATAAACAAAGAGCATGAAATCCAACTGGCATTATATCGGTGCCTTCGTTTTTCTTTACCCTCAATAATTATCTTATATAAAGGAAAAGGAAATGTAAGTTCTGAAATTAAAAACTACAAAGTTCTTTTCCTTTAATAACCAAATATCAGACCTTATGGTTGTCACACAGAAACTAAAAGATACAACACAAATTGCACTGCTCAGAAGTTTACCCTGTTGGTGAGCATCTGACTGTGAACCCCTCTGTCCAGCTGTACCAGTTCCACTGTCAGGAGGTACAACTAGGGCTCTGCAAGTAGGGCAGGTATGCTGTCGCTCTAACCATGATCGAAGGCAAGCGACATGAAAAAGGTGTCCACATAATAGTTTCTTGGCTGTTGTCATCTCTTCACGGCAAATGATACAAGTTGCATCACTTCTGCATATTGATCATCAACAACTAAGACTCCAATATGCAGAATTTGATAATTACAACACTTGAAACTAATTAGACTTTAAACTTACGCATTAAGCTCTTCAGGCGTAGCATCTGGGAATCGATCATTCATGTTTGATGTGAGCTTTCGATAACGAATATAATCAGCAATGCGAATCTTAAAATTCCTAAATGTTTCATAGAGCTCACGTATCAAGTGCAATGGCACACCATAGTACCTGGGATGGGACAATACTCCACGTCAATCAAGATAGAATAACCTCAGCTTATTCACGTCAACAAGCAAAATTCTCCATATGCTTAAAATTTAAATTGGTAGGATTTTGGTCCAACTATTGTATCATATCCTAACTTCATGTCCACAGCTTCTCTGCCACTACGGAGCCAAACAAGTTGCATTCAACACAGATTGAGCCCAACATGTACTCCAAATTGTGTCATATTTAGCAAAAAAAAATTCTGTGTAAGCAACTTATCTAAACCTAAAGATAAACAGAATACTCACGTGAAAATCACAAGGAAGAAGCACAAATACAGAGACAAGTGAAGCAAGTCCCGAATAAGTTCCAAGTAGAACGTGTAGACAGGCTTCTTCTCCCATTGTCCCTCCAATAGCATGTCAGTAACATAGAAAACATATTTCACAAATGTTGACACTGTTGTTGTTGCTAGTATCATGTACCTGAGATACAAAATCATGGACATTGTTAAAATGAGAAAGACTGAAGAATGCAGAAATTCATGACTTGTCCATATTATTGGCTTTTCATATCTAATGCTTTCTGTATAATCCCATCACAACTATTAGTTCTCCCCTATTGCCTTTCGTACTCGACATAAATCATTCAATGCACCTTCATATCATTCGCCCTATCAACCACTTTCCACAACAACATAATAGACTTGCTCCACTCATTTCCAATATAATGAAGCTTAATGCAATATTAACTATCAGATTAAAAAATGCCTAAGTGATCTAAGTTTGATCAAATAAAATGTAGCATGTTCCAAAATGCAAACAAAAAGAATCAGAAATACAAAGCATTAAGATGGATCACTTACTCGAACGAAAAGAAGAGGGAAACCGAGGCCTTTTGTGTCCTTATCAAGTTGCTAATTGAACTGTACAAAAAGAGACTATCTAGAACAAGCAAGAAACCCAAAAAGGAGACAATTCGAACATGAGACAGCATGGGCACAGACGGAGTAGTCTCGATGTACTCAACCCTCTTCTGAGCCAACCAATGCAAAGCCTTGATCAACAACAGAGCCGTAACCATAGCAAGAAACAAGACCGAAAAGTCCTGCCTGAAAATAGTGATGGCAAAGAGGATTTCCATGACTTCCCGCCACGACTGCTCATTAAGCCTCTCAACCTCGGCTTCCCGGAGTGATCCAAGGAAGAGCTTTTTAGTCAATTGCCACATAGTACACATAATGACCAGACCCATGTTGAGAAGCAACACCAAGCTGATCTTCGACGTCGACAAATACACCATTGCCGGATAAAACTGGCCTCTACTGCTAAATGCATGATAAACAATCGCTAGGGTTGCTACCAAACTAATCCCGGCATAGGTTTGCAGCTTCATCATTTTCCTCAAAACTAATCGATGAGGTTGCTCTTACAGGCCAACTATTGACCAGTTTCCGATTCGGTTTCCGAACAGATTCAGATTAAATAATGTTACAGTGCCATCAAGGTGACACCTAGAAATTCAAACAACACAAATGAAAATCCTCAAATGAACCCTAAATCCGAAGCAAATATTAAAAATCGGAAATTGGAAAGCAATTTTGAGAAAGTAAATAATAATTTCATCTTAACAAATGAGAATTCATAGAAAAATTGAAGCAACTGAGAGTACCTGTGAGAAGCTCGCTCTGTGGAAGTTTTGGGTTTTGTGCTGTTTCTTCTTCTTCCTCCCGGCTTTTATTTTTTCAGACAAACAAAAAAAATGCTATCAGGCCAACAAAAAAATGGAAAACAAAAATGATGTAGGTTAACCAATGATTAATTGCCACGTGTGAAGGACTCAAACAGCACCCAATCCGAGTTTATTTTTTCTTTCCGACCCGACGTAAATCCGAGCCCGTCAAAGATTAGCAACGGGCTGAGATCGAGAGCCTGGCCCGGCCCGCCTATCTTGTGTGCTTGCCCAAATCTGCGAGAAATACAGAGCGAGCTAGAGAGAGAGAGAGAGAAATGGCGACGGTGGTGAAGAGCGTCGTGAAGGCGATCAGAGAGAGAGGTCTCCGCAGCTACTTAAAGGAGCTCAAGGAGGATGGCTTCTTGTATGTTCTCTCTATCTTTAGCTTTTTGAATTGATTGATTTATTCATTTTTGTTAATGTAATGCTTTGGGGGATGTCAAAGATCTAAAATTTGCTTCTGCAACGTATATGATTGGATGCCAAGAGCATCGTTGGTGTTTTTCTTATTCCAACTAGTGTTTCTGAATCCAATTTGTCCTCCTTGGTACCTGATAAATCAAACTGGGATGGCAAATCAGATTTTGAATTTTCGATTTTGGTTTTGGGTTTTTCTTATTTTTGCTGCATAAAAAAAAAGCAATAATTTTTGGGAGTTCGAACTTCGAAAGGTGCTGAAGCAAACAGGTGTTGAGCTGGGTGGGTTGAGATAATTTTGTTGCTCTGTTCTCTAATGATAATCTGTTCTGGTCCTGGCACCCACAACACAGCCTCTGAGACCGAGTACTTGACTGCCACACCACATGCAATCTCCGACACTGCAGACAAGTTCACAATCATACGCATGGGTTGTTGCAATTCTTCCACTCCCAAGGGGAAAGGCAATATTAAGTCTCCGGTGCCTGAGGCAGTGATTACTGGAAACATAACTGTTGCAGCTACTTTCATTTTCTGGTTTGTTATGGGATTGGGTGCCACAGCATCCAAGTCCAGGCTGATCTGTCCTCCGTTGACAGTCGCAAACATCACCAGCACGCGACAGTGGAGTTGGATTTCTTTGCTCATTTCTTATGTTTGGGATCTCCGGGGTTTATTTCAATGTGAAGAAACATAAGTTCATTAATCCCAAAGCCAAGTTCTTCCAGAAAAATGGAGGTTTATTATTAGAGCAGCACATTTCTTCACATGGAAGCCCAAAAATTTTTACATCCGAAGAGCTAAAGGTGGCTGCTGACCATTACAACCAGATTCACACTTTTAGTCCAGTAGAGAGTGGACAGGTTCACAAAGGACTTTTGTCAAACGGTGCGATTATGGCCATAACGGAAACAGTAGTGCAGGAGGGCCAAATCAGGCGTTTTATAAATGAGATTGTCGCTCTTACCAAAATCAACCATGAAAATGTGGTGAAGTTCTTGGGCTGCTGTTTAGAGACTGAAGCACTCATGTTGGTCTATGTACTCGCCTGCAACGAGACCTTGTTTGACTACATTCATCATGTTAATGGGAAAAAAAGCATTGCCTTGGCATATTCTTTTAAAGATAGCCTCAGAATCTGCTGCTGCTCTTGCTTATCTGCATTCTGCAGCAGAGACATCAAAACCAATGATCATTCATGGAAATGTCAACTCTTCCAACATATTATTAAGTGATTGTTTTGTGGCCAAGGTCTTCGGTTTTGGATCTTCCAGGTTGGTCCGGGTCCCTAGTAATGAATCCCAGATGAACACATTGGTACAGCAGACAGTTGGTTATCTAGACCCCGAATATCTCCAAGCAGGCCAGTTGACAGATAAGAGTGATGTTTATAGCTTCGGAGTCGTCTTATTAGAAATTTTGACGGGAGAGATGCCAATGGTATTTTAACAGACCAGAAAACCGGAGAATCATAACATCCCATTTCGTTTCTTCTGTAGAACAAAATGACATCTTTCAGATCGTTGTGCCACTAGTAAACGAGGGTAACAGAGAGCAACTCAGAGCAGTTGCAGGGCCTGCAAAGAGTTGCCTCAAGTTGAGTAGTGCCGAAAGGCCCGCGATGGAAGAAGTGGCAGGGGAATTGAGGAGGTTGTGTGGCAGCACACATTCTTCCTAAGCTAGTTCACGCCGACAACTATTGAAAGTATATGTTTTGGGCAATGATCTAATGGTTAAAACTTCAGAGTATAAAATAAGCTTACCACTAGAGTTGTTTTAGATAATCCATTGCGTATGGGCTGTGGCTGTCAGCTTTGTTTCTTTTTCATGAACCATGTATATTTGAAAGTTGAACCAATCTTTGAAAATAAGGCAAAGTAAATTTTAATTTTAGTGCTAATTCAACGCGCATTGATCGTCATTTTTTTGATGGAAAATTTTCATCTTGTTCTTCAGTCGTCGACGGCCACCAAGTTGGTGACAATACAAAACCAGGTAAATTTTTATGACATTAATATCCTGGGCAAGGCCACTGCCAGTCAGAGTTCCTAGTACAAAATGGTATTGAAGGACTAACTACATGTAGTCCAAATTTATTGCCATGAACAAGTTCAACAATAGAGTACTACAAACCAACGGAAGATAAACTATGAACACTATTTTATTAAACATAAAACAAATAATTAGGGTTGCCGAGACGGCTACAAACTGAAGCTACATATATAAACATTATATATATAGTGAAAACTAAAGCAAACTCAAGTCTTAACGGGTAAGAAACTATAATATCCTTAGCCCACAAGAAATCATAAATAATAATACTTTTTATTAAATAATTTTCCAACAGAATCCAGCTTGAACGCTTTATAACCGTTTTTAACATGGAGGCATTCCTTGTGGCGGAGGTAACATTTTCTCTCCTAGGCCCTTTCCATTTTTCACTATGAACGTCACATCCATGCCCCATGACATATGTCGATCCAGATGACAGTGCATAAACCAAACGCCTACACACAACAAGAAGAAGAACAACAATTTACATGATCTAATTATCATTCATTAATATATAACGAATTAGGGGCTGTTAACTAAAACTGGAAACTGGAAAATGATATGGTTATTATCAAACGGCACTAGAGATGATGAACATCTTCAATAATTACGTACCAGGATTGTTTGCCCTGAATCTAATGGTAGTCCAACCATTTATAGGGACAGCGATGGTGTTTTTAAGAGGAGGATCAACAAGATTATAAGTCAAAGGGTCCTTGTCCTTGTCAAAATTCCCAAGCCCCCGTCCCACAACGTAGAAATTGAATCCGTGGAGATGCATCGGATGGTCATCTCCTCCAAACAAATTTGTCCCCTGAAACACAATTTCCACAGTTGAGTTGTACTCCAGTATCTTCACCTCCGTCCCTTGCTTCGGCGTCTGTAGGTACAATGGCAAGTCCTGAGCTGTAAAATTAAACAGCAAGGGCGGGAAATTTGGAAAGCGAGTTCCAAATTCCCCATTGACATGGAAATAGTAAGCTTGCAATATGTCAATGGTAGGGTCAACAAAGCTAATGTTGTTGATACTGGAGGCAAAACGTGTCCCATTAGGCCTAGTACATGAATTAGTCGGGCAGGGTAGTGTGTTGATGGATAGTGCAAAAAACAAATGAGTTGTTATGTTGTGTGGCACGTTAACAGGGTGGTTTTTATCAGCCAAGCTTTTGAGTTTACTAGTAAAGTGAACTGATGCGTTGGTGTCGTTATGGGAAGGAAGATATGGCAACGAAGTAGGGGTTGAACTAGAATTTCTGTTGTATCGGAGTAATGCGGTGGTGGTTGTGTTGTCGTAGGGAATTCTAGCCGAGGCAACATAGGCTTTAGCAGCAATGTAGTAGTTGTTGGGGCTTTGGTCGGCATTTAACAAGAGATCAATAGTTTGCCCGGGAGATATGGTTACATAATCTGTTGAAAATGGCTTGGTGTATTTAGCATCTGAGCCTACAACCGTGACGTTGTGATTGGCAATGGCGAAAAACATCATCTCCTGCACGGCAGAGTTGATTAGTCTGAGCAGGTAGGTTTTGCCGTAATCAACTGTGAGCTTGAATGTGTCTGGTTTTGAGCAAGGATAGAGATCGCCGGGTTGACCATTGATGAGGTAAGCATTTGAATTATTAGGGTCCCCTCCACTTTGAATCGTTTCATCGTAAAGTTGTCCAATATCTTCCTTCCACCACTCTCCTACAATTTTCAAATTAACGAATTGTAGAAAAATAAGGATGGTAATTTGGAAATATTTATATAGAAATCACTTATGTTCATAAGCTCTTTTACGAGAAATCCTTTCATTCGAACACATCGAAATTCTTAATTAATAAAAGTAAAAGTAAAAAATTCTCAAAAAAAACCTTTTAACTTTAGCAACCAATGTTGTCACAAGTGTTTTTAGTTATTGAAAAGCACTAGCTATCTTATAAGCGGTTTTGGGATAGAAGATTGAATTGATTTGCATACCCAAGATGATTGGTAATTCTGCGTGAGGCTTGGTAAAAGGGTAAGTGGCTCCCTTCTTGGGGTATATAACCATAGCACCGTGGATGGTGGCTCGATCCCACTCGCTGTGAGCATGCCACCATAGGGTCCCTTCCTCTGAGGAAAATATAATGGTTTGGGTAAACCTAGCTCCTGGTTGAATAGGACATTGCGTGATGTAATTGGGACCATCCGACCATGGGTTCCTCGGTTGCCTAACTCCATGCCTGAAATATAGATGGATCAGAATTGTACTGGTGTCATGAAAATAAATAAAAGCCGCGTGAGATTACATGCATTGTATAAAGTTGATGAATTACCAATGGAGGGTAATGTTACGATTGCCCTTGTTATAGACATCCACTATGATAGTATCTCCAGCACGAGCATACAATGTTGGTCCCGGAAACTGACCGTTTACAGTCAAGATATTTTTTGTGCTACACAATCGTTTGTATGAAGTTTCTTCTACCTACAATTAATTTTTGCAAACAAACAGAAGATATCATCAATTCATTAATATTTTTGAAATCAGCATACATGATGCATGCATGAATAATATATGTATAATTATAGCCATGCATGCATGCAATTCATACATATGCATCAGAATTTAAAACTGAACTGCAAACAAACGCAAGATATGAGTTCATTAATATTTTTGAAATCAGCATACATGCATGAGCATCGTTTACAAAGTGTATATACATATATATCACACACACAGATATATATATATATATATATATATATATATATATATATGTATGCATGTAAAACTATAGGCATGCATGCATGATGCATGCAATTCATACATATGCATCAGAATTTAGAACTGAACTGCATCGAGATTAAGGAAATAATGAGCAGGTAATTACCACAAAAGTGTAACGAGGAGACAAAGCTTGGCAATGGAAGATGCCAACAGTAGACAATAGCAAGCCCACTACAAGTTGCAAGCTAATTAAAATATTCATGTTGATCTACGACGATATTGATGATTGCTTTCCGATCGATCGTCTTATAGCTGTATCTGTTACTACTACTAGTGATGATCACGGATTCACAGGAGTTCTGTAACTAGTCTCTGTATTTCTGTTTATGACTGATGCAGTTCGCAGGAGTTGAGGACGGATGTATATAGAGTTGAGGTTGAGAAGTCACATCAAGGTTGATTTGGACAAGCCCAGATGGCGAAGATCCATTGGAGGACTTGTCAAAGTCAGTCTTGTGTCCTGATCCACCATTATTCAATTATTAATTAAGAATTTTAACGAAATACTTACAGTACTGTTTATTTTAACTAAAAATCATATTTTTACACTAAAAAGTCAATCATGATATTATTTGTTTTACCTTTTATTTTGTCCTTATCGTTAAGACTCCTAGTTTTCAAACCATTTTTATTAGTTTTCCTTTATTAATTAATATCTATCTGATGTCAAAAATGGATTTGGATCCCATCTATCCAAATGGTGGGAATCATAGAAATCCTCATATCTTAATCATTCATTGTACATTGTGCGGTTAGAAATTATTTGAATTTTTTATTTAAAATTAAAATCAAATAGTACATGACAAAAATGACTGCACGATGTACGATGAATAGCTAGGATGTAAGGATTCCTATGATCCCCACAAAGAGAATTCGGAGAGGATTCTCATCCGAAAAAATGATCATATTTTATAGTTTTTGTGGAGGAGAAATTCTCTTTTGTAATTATTTTATAGTTTTTGTGGAGGAGAAATTCTCTTTTGTAACTATGTGAAGGAGAAATTCTCTTTTTACCTATTTTATAGTTTTTGTGGAGGAGAAATTCTCTTTTGTACCTATTTTATAGTTTTTGTGGAGGACAAATTCTCTTTTGTAACTATGTGGAGGAGAAATTCTCTTTTGTAACTATTTTATAGTTTTTGTGGAGGAGAAATACTCTTTTGTAACTATTTTATAGTTTTAGTAACGTCACATGTTCAAAAAGTGTATGCATCCAAATTCCAATAAAAAAATTCCCACGTCGTGAAATGGTTGAAGGAGACTCTCCGCGTGGAGGTGGTGTTGACTGGCTATTGCATCTTCTAGGATTTTGATTAGTTTCGTGGAATGCAAGCAAATATGCAACATTTAATGCAACCCATACAAAAATCTAGAGGGCGTTACGCATGGAGCAAGCTACTATTTTATTATTTTACGGTATTGGTAAATGTTATAAGTAGAAAACGATAAGAAAATTCTTATCCCTAACCTAACCTATTTTTCTCATCCCTAACCTAGAGGGCGTTACGCATGGAGCAAACTCCAGTTATTCACTCATCCCTAACCTATTTTTCTCATCCCTTGTTATCCACATATATTGTGTCATACAATATACCTAAAGTTATGCCATATCTACGAATCAACCCGATCTTCATGACGTCCACAGTCTGAAACAGACGAACAAGCTGCGACACTCTTTCCTTTGCCATCCAAAGATGCCGTTGTTGGACCCATGTCCACACTTTCATTTGGTTTTGGTTTCTGTAAAACTTGGAGCTGATTCTGCAGCATCTGTACAATAAAAGCAGTTACTAAGCAGGAGAAATCAGGGGTAACGACCACGAGATCACAACAAAAGTTATTCATCTTCTCTTTAATACCTCAATCTGGTGCTGAAGAAGCTTTTTCTGGGCCTCCAGCCGAGAAGCTGTCAGATTTGGATCGCTGCCCAACCTCTCCCCATAGGCCACGTTGGCTCCGGGGACAAACATGTAAGGTGGAAACTGAGAGAAGGACAAGTTTGCAGCTCCACCTTGGGCTGCAAGTTGTGGCAGTGATTGTCCAATAGAAGATTCTCCACTAGATTCAGTATTAGAGGAGTAGTCAGCCGTATGTCTTTGAACCTGAGGAATTGCCGTATATCCAGGAGACCTGCATACAAGAGGGCATAGTTTGTAAGGCTCTGGCATGCAGCATTCTATGCAGTGCAACATATTCAAATTATATGCATCAAGCACACTCTCACAAGCAACCTAGAAATAAATTAAAATACAATGGACACATATGATCACTCCACCAATAAAAATGTAAACCTTAACTTAGGATACCGGTGTCATTACCATACTAGTCTGTTTGCAGAAGGATATACATAAGACTTCTCATATATTGATGCAGCAGCAGCAGCAGCTCGGAGCCTGGCTTCATGTTGGCTCACATTATCACCAGCAACTCCACCACCCTGAGCCGTTGTGCCTGCCCATGTTCCCAATTAAAATCATCAGTCAACTCGCTTCAATTTTATACTGAACAAAAGATCAGAGTCTCAAATGATCAAAATAGATTATATAAACAAAGAGCATGAAATCCAACTGGCATTTTATCGGTGCCTTCATTTTTCTTTACCCTCAATAATTATCTTATATAAAGGAAAAGGAAATGTAAGTTCTGAAATTAAAAACTACAAAGTTCTTTTCCTTTAATAACCAAATATCAGACCTTATGGTTGTCACACAGAAACTAAAAGATACAACACAAATTGCACTGCTCAGAAGTTTACCCTGTTGGTGAGCATCTGACTGTGAACCCCTATGTCCAGCTGTACCAGTCCCACTGTCAGGAGGTACAACTAGGGCTCTGCAAGTAGGGCAGGTATGCTGTCGCTCTAACCATGATCGAAGGCAAGTGACATGAAAAAGGTGTCCACATAATAGTTTCTTGGCTGTTGTCATCTCTTCACGGCAAATGATACAAGTTGCATCACTTCTGCATATTGATCATCAACAACTAAGACTCCAATATGCAGAATTTGATAATTACAACACTTGAAACTAATTAGACTTTAAACTTATGCATTAAGCTCTTCAGGCGTAGCATCTGGGAATCGATCATTCATGTTTGATGTGAGCTTTCGATAACGAATATAATCAGCAATGCGAATCTTAAAATTCCTAAATGTTTCATAGAGCTCACGTATCAAGTGCAATGGCACACCATAGTACCTGGGATGGGACAATACTCCACGTCAATCAAGAAAGAATAACCTCAGCTTATTCACGTCAACAAGCAAAATTCTCCATATGCTTAAAATTTAAATTGGTAGGATTTTGGTCCAACTATTGTATCATATTCTAACTTCATGTCCACAGCTTCTCTGCCACTACGGAGCCAAACAAGTTGCATTCAACACAGATTGAGCCCAACATGTACTCCAAATTGTGTCATATTTAGCAAAAAAAAATTCTGTGTAAGCAACTTATCTAAACCTAAAGATAAACAGAATACTCACGTGAAAATCACAAGGAAGAAGCACAAATACAGAGACAAGTGAAGCAAGTCCCGAATAAGTTCCAAGTAGAACGTGTAGACAGGCTTCTTCTCCCATTGTCCCTCCATAAGCATGTCAGTAACATAGAAAACATATTTCACAAATGTTGACACTGTTGTTGTTGCTAGTATCATGTACCTGAGATACAAAATCATGGACATTGTTAAAATAAGAAAGACTGAAGAATGCAGAAATTCATGACTTGTCCATATTATTGGCTTTTCATATCTAATGCTTTCTGTATAATCCCATTACAACTATTAGTTCTCCCCTATTGCCTTTCGTACTCGACATAAATCATTCAATGCACCTTCATATCATTCGCCCTATCAACCACTTTCCACAACAACATAATAGACTTGCTCCACTCATTTCCAATATAATGAAGCTTAATGCAATATTAACTATCAGATTAAAAAATGCCTAAGTGATCTAAGTTTGATCAAATAAAATGTAGCATGTTCCAAAATGCAAACAAAAAGAATCAGAAATACAAAGCATTAAGATGGATCACTTACTCGAACGAAAAGAAGAGGGAAACCGAGGCCTTTTGTGTGCTTATCAAGTTGCTAATTGAACTGTACAAAAAGAGACTATCTAGAACAAGCAAGAAACCCAAAAAGGAGACAATTCGAACATGAGACAGCATGGGCACAGACGGAGTAGTCTCGATGTACTCAACCCTCTTCTGAGCCAACCAATGCAAAGCCTTGATCAACAACAGAGCCGTAACCATAGCAAGAAACAAGACCGAAAAGTCCTGCCTGAAAATAGTGATGGCAAAGAGGATTTCCATGACTTCCCGCCACGACTGCTCATTAAGCCTCTCAACCTCGGCTTCCCGGAGTGATCCAAGGAAGAGCTTTTTAGTCAATTGCCACATAGTACACATAATGACCAGACCCATGTTGAGAAGCAACACCAAGCTGATCTTCGACGTCGACAAATACACCATTGCCGGATAAAACTGGCCTCTACTGCTAAATGCATGATAAACAATCGCTAGGGTTGCTACCAAACTAATCCCGGCATAGGTTTGCAGCTTCATCATTTTCCTCAAAACTAATCGATGAGGTTGCTCTTACAGGCCAACTATTGACCAGTTTCCGATTCGGTTTCCGAACAGATTCAGATTAAATAATGTTACAGTGCCATCAAGGTGACACCTAGAAATTCAAACAACACAAATGAAAATCCTCAAATGAACCCTAAATCCGAAGCAAATATTAAAAATCGGAAATTGGAAAGCAATTTTGAGAAAGTAAATAATAATTTCATCTTAACAAATGAGAATTCATAGAAAAATTGAAGCAACTGAGAGTACCTGTGAGAAGCTCGCTCTGTGGAAGTTTTGGGTTTTGTGCTGTTTCTTCTTCTTCCTCCCGGCTTTTATTTTTTCAGACAAACAAAAAAAATGCTATCAGGCCAACAAAAAAATGGAAAACAAAAATGATGTAGGTTAACCAATGATTAATTGCCACGTGTGAAGGACTCAAACAGCACCCAATCCGAGTTTATTTTTTCTTTCCGACCCGACGTAAATCCGAGCCCGTCAAAGATTAGCAACGGGCTGAGATCGAGAGCCTGGCCCGGCCCGCCTATCTTGTGTGCTTGCCCAAATCTGCGAGAAATACAGAGCGAGCTAGAGAGAGAGAGAGAGAAATGGCGACGGTGGTGAAGAGCGTCGTGAAGGCGATCAGAGAGAGAGGTCTCCGCAGCTACTTAAAGGAGCTCAAGGAGGATGGCTTCTTGTATGTTCTCTCTATCTTTAGCTTTTTGAATTGATTGATTTATTCATTTTTGTTAATGTAATGCTTTGGGGGATGTCAAAGATCTAAAATTTGCTTCTGCAACGTATATGATTGGATGCCAAGAGCATCGTTGGTGTTTTTCTTATTCCAACTAGTGTTTCTGAATCCAATTTGTCCTCCTTGGTACCTGATAAATCAAACTGGGATGGCAAATCAGATTTTGAATTTTCGATTTTGGTTTTGGGTTTTTCTTATTTTTGCTGCATAAAAAAAAAAGCAATAATTTTTGGGAGTTCGAACTTCGAAAGGTGCTGAAGCAAACAGGTGTTGAGCTGGGTGGGTTGAGATAATTTTGTTGCTCTGTTCTCTAATGATAATCTGTTGGCTTGGTAGGAAAATGTAGGAAAGAAAACAAATGAAAAGCTAAAACATTTGTCATAAAGTTTTACTCTTTGGCGCTCAGGGACGATATCTTTTGCTATAATTGTAGTTTTGGGATTTGGAGCATTTTCTGATGTACAGGGTTCACTGAGATGTCTTTTAGTAGCTCGCTGAATGGCTCTTAAATTGCGTTTTTTGGTTTCGTATCCTATATCGTTGATTCTTTATACTGTGCTGACTGTTTATACTATTCCAAATCTTGCAGAAACTGTATTTTCGATGGAAACCTTACGTAAGTTACATTACTTCCCTCATACTTGATTTTCTTAACAAACGAGCATAAGTGCAGTGTTTACATTATATTTGGAATTTTAGTTCTTTTGAATGTAAGGTCTCGTCAAAGTCATGTTTGTTAAAATAACCTAAGTTATGTGCCCATTCAACAGACTATCCCATCTTTGTTAAAGTTTAAGGTGTTTAGTGAATTCTACGTCACAGAAATTTATTTGGTATTATACTCGAAGGAGAACATAAAACATCGAATAGTGACTGGTAGGCTAGTTAGAATTTGTAAGGATTAGTTCATAATTCTGGAAGTTTGATACGGTTAATGGTTTCTCTTTTCTAAAGAAGGCTATCTGAATTAATATTGAAATGAGGGAATACTTTTGCTTCCTTGTGGTTTTCAGGTTTTAATTGTGTTGGAATATTTTAGTCATTTTTGTTTCTCTAGTTTATCTAACAAATTTTATTTGATTCGTATAGGCAAACTAAGATCCACAATATTGGGGCGAGGCTTGTAGGTGTTGATCAAATTGGCAATAAATATTATGAGAAGCTTGACACTCAATATGGTTAGTGTTTTCTACATTTCACCCAGCCTTTCTTACTGTAGCAATAAGAATATTAGTTCTTTACTGCACACTGGAGTTGTGCCGTTGGTGTCAATTAGCATTTCCAAGCACAAGCCATATTCAAATCATGATACAATTCTTGATCGTATGTATCATTTCAAATCTTAATTCCTTATTACTAAGTTTATGAAAGAATGTAAAGAAATAATTTTAGTTTCCTAGGAAGTGTGCAAATTCCTCTTCCTGGTGATACAATTGGTCCCATATTTCTCTGTAAGAATGTAAGCAAATTACTGGTGGGGGTTGGCCAAGCAATTGAACACTGCTTATTTAGATGCTTACATGCCTTGGTGCATATGATTTCACCACATCCATGTGAGTTGCTGCCATGAGTTATATAAGACTGTTCTCATTTTCCTCTTTGATGCATTGGGAATGTGCCATTGTTTAAAGTTTTGCATTGCTTCAAGGTTATTGTGGTAGGTATGCTCATTGCTCACAGCTTACTAGTTGATTGGAGGAATTTTACAGGAAGACACAGATGGGTTGAATATGCAGAGAAAAGTCGCTATAACGCTTCTCAAGTACCACCAGAATGGCACGGTTGGCTGCACTACATAACCGATCATACGGGAGATGAGGCAAGTCCTGCTTCCTTTTTAGATATTTGATCGCGTATGCTGTGAAAAAACTTGTTACATGTAGCTTACAAACAAATGAATTCCTGTTGCAGCTTTTGATGCTAAAACCAAAGAGGTACAGCATTGAACACAAAGAGAATTTCACCGGGGAGGGTGATGAGTTTATTTACCATTCCAAAGGGCACAGCCTCAATCCGGGGCAGAGAGACTGGACCAGGTACCAACCTTGGGAACCAGCCAAGAAGGAGTGAGTTGTTTCTATGGCATGTGCGTGCTCGAACTTGAAAAAATTCGGCAGTATTGTGCTGTGTATTCCATTCGGTTAATAAATGGCATGTGAATCATTTGATAGCTGTGAATCCTTTGGATTGCTTGCTGTACGGAAATAACAGTCCCGAACTTCGTAGTTTAATGAAATGCTGGTATTTTGATTTGTTGAGGGTAAATTATCTCAGTTCAAATCTAAAGGGTTGTGTTTCACAGTAAGAGTAGGAGCAATCTCCACTCGGTGGTTTTCTCGAGGCATGAAAGGGTACGCTGTTAGAGTGAAACAGACAGTTATATAAAGGGAAGTTGAGATCATCTTTGGATCTATGTATGCGGAGTTGATAGACCTGGAAATCCGAGCCGTTCAAGAGAGGGAGATACACGCCGTTCAAGGGTTTTGGTTTTGTGCAAGGTGGACCAGAGGGTTTGGTTTTGTGTAAGGAAAGCTAGTGGAATAGGTTATTGAGGGCGCATGATTTAAATTGAGTGGTTCAAATTTTCCGGTCTGTCGGTTTCGGACACAGATCGAGAGAGGATCTCTTTCTATAAACGGCTTGCTTACATACAAAGAATAAATTTAAAATGAATGAAAAAGTATGTGGATCACACATTGATTCGTAATATGGTAAAAAGAAGAGTGTTCTTTGTGATTTACTTAGATATCTCTTTTTTTCATTTTTTTTATACCGATTTATGGCTCCTCCGATCATTTTAAGTAAGTAAATATGGCAAAAAGATTTCTCTGAATTTTATTGAGGGGAGTGAATGGACCGGAGAGTGGAGAACTCACACTCACCACGAGTTGGCCTAACAAGCCAGTGAAGGAGAAGCTTACTAGTCGAAATGGTCGCGTTTTGATTAAGTAATGACGTGGTATAATAACGAACCATGTAAGTCCAACTTCCGCTACATTTCGCTTCTCGACATGCTTCTCTAGTATTCTAGATAATAGCTACATTTGCAATAAGTCATTGCCAAAATGTTATGGCAATTTTTTACCTAAAAAATCACATCTTACACCAAATTTTATCTTAGAAAATTAGTGTAAGGGCCAAAAGCTAGAGATGTGGTGCGTCTACGTATAAAGAGTAGGATTATCTCTTCTTTTTTTTTTTCTTATTTGAACGTGAGCCGCTTCAATATCTTATATTAATTTTTCTTATAAAAAAAAAGAGATAAAATAAAGAATATGAGAGGAAACGACGAAAGAGAATGAAAAGAGGAGATAGAGAGAATCTAGACCCGTATAATTCTATGACATTAACCGCACCATGACAAGTACTGTAAATTTTTCAAAAAGCAAAGTGTGTAAATGTAAATAACCGTTAACGTAAACGAGTTAATTAGCCAACCAACCAACCTTCTCTTCTCTCGAGTGAGTGTTTGAGTCACGAGTCATGACTCAGTGCTGCATGACATTGACCACTGCATCTGCATTTGTACGCACCTAACAACTTATGAACTTTATCATTACGACCCCACCTCGTCTCCCTTCCCAGTTCCAGCTTCGATAACTTTCTCTTCACTTCTGATTCTTTCATACGCCCGACTACAAATATTGTAAATACTCGAGTGGACAGCAACCTCCCAACTCGGCTAGTTCGGTTTTGTCAATAACTTGCCCTACTTAACTACCCTTCTCCTCCGTTCAATTCAGTTTCACAGACTTGTCGTTAATCACCGTTGCGCTGCTCAGATTCATCACATAATTTCTAGGGAGCTGTTTGGTGCAGTGAACTGCAGGCAGCAATGGAGTCCGATCCTGAGCAACACGCGCCCTCTTCTCTCGGAAAGGTTTCATTTTTCTACCCTCAATTTTTATTCTTTTGCACTTTCTCATTTCCTTTTTTCTTTGCGCTGATGGAACATACTACCGAACGTTCAATCTATGGAGCGCGGCGCGTGTGCCGTATCGGATGCAATACTTGTCGGATACTCCGGACAAAAGTGTTCGGTTTTTAAGATACCGTTACACTTCAGATGAAAAATTTGAGGAAAAAATTAATAGGAAACAAAGATTTAGTTGAAAGTTGATGAACACATAAGAGCTTGCCTCTAATTGAAACAAGGAATATAACTTTGAATGAACTTGAATTTGGATGTCTTCATGTTAAAATGTTTTAAATTATTTATTTTTATTGTCGTATCCATATCCTAGTTTGTTGTGACTACGAGACAGAGATTAAGGGCTGAAGATGTAGATGAAGACCTAGGAGGACTTTGGAAGAGACTCTATGAAAAGACTTAGAGTACTTGGATCTAACGTAAGATATGACACAGAACCGAGCGCAATAATGTTTTAGGATTCATATAGCAGACCCTACTTAGTCGGAAAAGGCTTTGTTGTTGTTGTTGTTGTTGTTGTATCCATATCCTAGTTTGTAGAGATTTTATGTATCGGCTGTCGTCACCGTATCCGTATCCATGTTTTAGAACTCTTCTCTGTTGGGAGTTGTTAATGGTTTGCCATTTTTCAGGTGGGGAAATCTTCAGGTGAAATTGGCGACGCACAGGAGCCACTTCTTGATGGGGCTCACAATTCAGAAAACTATTCTCTTATTGCCGCAATCCTACCGTGAGTATTCTTTTTTCAGTTTTATCTGCTCTAATCTTCTGTTTAGACTGAACATTTTACAGATAATCCACATTAGTCAGGCTTTACACTGCTCCTTAATGATGTCAGATTTCTATTCCCAGCTTTTGGAGGACTACTATATGGCTATGATATTGGCGCAACATCATGTGCTACAATCTCAATAGAGGTATGCATGAGCTATTACTCATATAGCACGGTCTTCATTTTTATTTGTAACTGCTGATTCACTTAGAACATACCCAATGCAGTCGGCCACATTAAGCGGAGTATCATGGTACAACTTGTCATCTGTGGAAATTGGTCTCATAGTAAGTTTACAACAAACTTCCTTGCTGTCACTGAAATCTCTACGAGTGTTTTTCCTTTTAGTTCTCTTGTGCATCTTTCTTTGGCTTCAAAGCAGGTTAATGTATCTAATTGGTACCTGTTTCATTTGCAGACTAGTGGCTCATTATATGGGGCCTTGATTGGATCTTTGCTGGCCTTTAACGTTGCTGACTTCTTAGGTGGGGTTTTCACTTTTCCTAATACATTCCGAGTTATACAAGTAAAACCGATGATGTCTTCCACTACTGATGAAGTTTGAATGGTTAATCTGTATAAAGGAAGAAGGAGGGAGTTGATTTTGGCTGCTTTATTGTATCTTCTTGGAGGCCTAGTAACAGCATTAGCACCCGACTTGCCTGTTATGGTGATTGGACGCTTCATATATGGTATAGGAATTGGACTGGTAATGAATAGAATGCTTTTTTCAATGCAAAGCTATACTTAGCTCCTTCTATGAAACTTGGAATGTATAAATTTTCAATTTGTTCTCTTTAGGCAATGCATGCGGCTCCGATGTATATTGCAGAGACAGCTCCAAGTGCAATACGAGGTCGCTTAATATCGCTCAAAGAGTTCTTCATAGTGCTTGGGATGGTTGTAAGTTCTACATTCCATCTGAGAGTATATGATTTTTTTTTTGTTCGTGACATGCACTGAAGCCAACTAAAAGCTTGTTTTCAAGTTTGCTCCTCTTTTTTGTAAGCTTATTCTTCAAAAGTTTTATGTTACTAATTTTTTGTAAGGCCAGAAAATCATAAGCACCTTGAATTTTATGCAGGCGGGTTATGGAATTGGTAGCCTTTTAGTTGACACAGTAGCTGGTTGGCGCTACATGTATGGAATTACTGGCCCTTTAGCAATAATTATGGGTATCGGAATGTGGTGGCTACCAGCATCACCCAGATGGATCCTTCTACGTGCCATTCAGGGAAGAGGGAATATGGATGAGTTAAAATTGACTGCAATCAGTTGCTTGTGCCGGCTTAGGGGTAGTGCTATTGGTGATTCAGCTCCTGCACAAGTAGATGAGATGCTGGTTGAGCTTGCTTATGTTGGTGACGAGAAAGAAGCCACATTAGGGGAGATGTTTCATGGAAAATGCTTGAAAGCCCTTGTGATTGGTGCTGGATTGGTCTTGTTCCAACAGGTAGTTTCAAGGAATATGATCTGCTGTAATCTGTTGAAATCTTGGCTTATACTTACTTCGTCTATACTATGACAGATCACAGGGCAACCAAGTGTGCTGTACTATGCTGCATCGATTTTTCAGGTACCCTGCTTATTAGATCTAGGGTACTGATTGGACATTGATTGGAAAGATTATCCCTTCCGAGGGTTTCCTAGGAAAATGTCTCTCATCATAACCCATATAATTTAATAGAGTGCAGGATTCTCTGAAGCATCTGATGCAACACGGGTCTCAATTTTACTTGGTGTTTTCAAGGTATGTTTTCTAAAAGATATGCCATGCTATTTATCCAGATGCAGATTCCATACTTTTCTGCTTAATTTCCCTGCTCAGAAGTGTGTCTGCATTCCTATTGAAGAAACTGACTCCCAAAAAAGATATGTCTGAATTGATCTTTTCTTATTGTAGTTAATAATGACTGGAGCAGCTGTTCTTGTTGTTGATAGACTCGGGAGGAGACCTCTACTACTTGGAGGTGTTACGGGGATGGTAAGTCCTCATTGGGTTTGATGTTTTCATTTTTATTTGTTTTTCATATGAATTATAAGACTTGAACCAACAATCTTCAAACGTTGAGCACCATGAGAAATTTATGTACTTTATTCACATGACAGGTCATCTCATTATTCCTTTTGGGATCATATTACCTTTTCTTTGATGATGCACCGGTTGCAGCTGTAGTTGCACTGATGTTGTATGTTGGATGTTATCAGGTAATCAGAAAGTTGTATACCGTGCTGAATTTTACGCCATTTTGTTCCTTTGAGATAGGTGAGGTGTTTAACCCATGGAGACTTGTTGTGCAGATATCTTTCGGTCCCATTGGTTGGCTAATGATATCAGAAGTATTCCCCTTACGGTTAAGGGGACGAGGACTCAGTATAGCAGTGCTTGTGAATTTTGCTGCAAATGCACTGGTGACATTTGCATTTTCTCCTCTAAAGGTGCTTAAGATTACCAGCCGTGTTAATTCTTTCAGGATTTTCTTGATTAAATTGTGTTTGGGAATGTTCGTTCATGTATCGTGAGTGAGATAATTTATGAATATTGGGTTGATTGAAACAGGCATTGCTGGGAGCTGGAATATTGTTTTATGTATTTGGAGTAATAGCAGTGGCATCTCTACTTTTCATTTTCTTCATCGTCCCAGAGACCAAGGGGCTTACTCTTGAGGAAATTGAGGCCAAGTGCCTTTAGGCCATCTGGACTTCTGGACTTCTGGTGGTGGTGTAACCAAACATTAGTCATTAGAGTTGTGATCCAAATCTTCACGTATCATACTTCACCTAAATATGACGTAGTATAGATATATATATATATATATATATATATATATATATATATATATATATTCTTGTAATATATAAGTAAGAGAGGCAGGTCCATATTTTTTGTAATATAAAACTTGTCCTACTAAATTCTCTCTAAGAGCATCTCCACCTGTTGGTGAAGGTATGAGCGAAGGAAACAATGTTGCCATACAGCTCATAAAACTCTCTCTGGCAATCTAAAAAAGCAAGGACAAGTGGTGGGCCAACCATTATCCACCCAAAAGCATATTCTTCTCAAATTCATGCTTGTGCCAACATTAGGCTGATGTTAGCCACAATTTTATTTCGTTTTTTCTTGTCAAGCAAGTGTAACACGTGTGAAGAAGACAGAGTGGGCCAACAAAACTGCAGCGGTGGGCCTCACTACAGGAGAGCACCGGGCCTCGCTGTAGTAGAGCATTGATTGCTTTTCAACGGCTTGGACACGTGGTGAATGGAAAGCCGTTGGATTTCCAACGACCATATTTTTTTTCTGTTTGGCTTTTTAGCCAAAATGGTGAGATTTGTATAACTCTTCACTTTGTTTATTTGAAATTGATATAATTGGTCCCTGAGTTTGTGCATAATCAATCATTTTGGTCATTTCATGAAAAATCTCCATAAAATAAGGATAAAATGACAAAAATACACTCAATTTTTGTAAAATTATTTGGTCTATTGTTTATCATATTGAGGGTAATTTTGTCATTTGAATCCTTATTTAACATAATTTTTCATCGAATGACCAAAATGATTGATAGTAGACAACCTCAGAGACCATTTCTATTGATTTCAAAATATCATGAACCAAAGTGAGTAGTCAGACAAATATCAATAATCATTTTGGCTAAAAGCCTTATTGTTTTTTAAGACAATTATTTGAAACTCTTTGAAGTGTTGGATGTGGTGTTGAGAAACACTTGGGTGCCCTTCGCAACAACCAAAATTTTGAACTTGCGGGGGCCCTTGGGGTCAACCAGCACTGTCTCCTTCTTCGTATATTGTATTGGGCTGGGCTTACCAAGGAGATCCGATCCGTATCAGCCGTCGTAGTCGTAAAACAACTCGAGTATGTTTTCCTCTAAGTTGAAGCAGTTGGCGGTGGCTAGGGTTAGTGCGAGAGAGAGAGGAGAGATAGAAGAGAGATGGCGAAGTTTAATGAGGTGCAGAAGAGGAAGCGAGCGCAGAATGCGGAGAAGAAGAGAGCGGTTCACGGCGATGCAACCACCGGGAAGCTCCACAACAAGCCCCAACCCCTTTCCATCTCCGGCAAGCGCAAGCGCAAGCTCTTGAAAAAATGGCGCCGAGTACGTTTTCCTCTCATTATTAACTTTTAATTTGTATTCCTTGACCCGTAATTAATTACTCCATCAAAGATTCAAAATCAAATTTAATTTCTGTTTATACGTGTTGTTATAAATTATAATTTTGTTAATTTTTGTGTAGTTTAAAATTTTGATTTCAGGACCAGAACGAGGCTGTGAAAAAGGGACTGATAACTATGCAAGATGTGGAAATGGCTGCTGCCGATGCTGATGGTAACTCCTCCTCTCAATCTCTCCGTTGAATTTTTAATCTTGATCTTAAGCTTCAAAATCATGATTAATTAATCTTTAATCGTTGTACACCAAATTAAACAACGCATTGCTAGTTAACTTGTTTCTGTTAAATCCAACGGAGATTGCATCAAGAAGTTGACATAAGGTCTTTTGTTTGTAGAAGGGGAAGAATCTAAAGACACCAAGACAACTTCAAAGTTTCCCATGAAGAAGAAGAGTGTCAAGCTCAAACAACTACAACGCAAAGGTAAAAGTTACTTTGATATTCTCGCGTCTCTTCCCGTCTTACGTTGTTATGTTTGTTTTGCTGTCATCATTTTCTGTGAGTGCTCAAATTTGCTGTTTTTCTCAATGGACAGGTAAGAATAAAGGAAAATCTTCGAAGAAGGCGGCAGCTGCTACTGCCGAAACTTCAGGGGATGCAATGCTAGAGTAGATTAGTTGTATCTAGCTTATGAGAGATCTTGTCAACACTGTACTCAACCCCATCCGAGTGTAATGCTTTTCTCTAATTGGAAAATCGAATGCATTTTAAGACCGGAACTTGCCACCGTGGTGCACTATTCATTTCAACGAAAAATTATTGTTTACCAATTATATCAGGTCATTCGATACTCATATATTTCGATTTACCATTAAGTACGACAAAAAAGTACACAAACCACCAAGAAAAGGAAAACGGGAGCACTAACTTATCATTGAATCTGTTAAAAAAAAAAAAAACACATCAAGTTCTCCTACTTTCAATCTCCTTCGCTAATCAAGTGCTAAACTAGACACTGAGTGTGAATGGAGATGTTAAAAATTAGGGCATGCTAACCACTAACTAAATAATTGACGTCGAACAAACCACATTGTCACCTTGAGAGTTAAGAAAGGCGGGCATCAGTCATTGAAGCTGTTTATCTCCTAAACATTCCACAACTTTGAAGTGTTCTGCTGTATTCTGCAATGATCGGAGAGCTCTTCACCAGTTCCCATATCTTTGCAGAATTCTTCAACCAGTCACGTTCCGTCACCGTCCTTCCAAATGGAGGAGAATTCATTGATAAAACCTGAATAAAGATGTGAGGAAATATTGTTACAACACTCGGCAATGTGTTACAGAATGGATCCAATTTTACAGGGGCAGACAGAGAGGTAGACCTTATCTCGCAATTTCCATAGCATAGAGGTATAACTTTCATACTGATCTCCTGGGGAGTCATCTTTATTCTTTGTTGGGATTACAAACAAACTTGGCATTAAGGAATCCAGATCATGACTTTGAGTACCAGGAGCCACAGAATCTGGATCACGACTTATGGACGTGTTTCCATTGTCTGCCTTCGTGAGAGAAGAGGTACTGAAATATTGTGCAAGTGCCTTCCTCAATCGCGCAATATTATGTGGACTAAGATCACGATCACGCAGTCTAATTAACAGTAAGAGCACAATCTTGTATCATTATGTTGCCAATCTAATTGAAGAGGAACAACATTTAAAGCTTACTTTGTGTGCACAAAGACGGGCATAGCCATATATTCTCTGCCTTCATGAACTTTCTCTCTATCCTTTTCAGGCCCTGTATTAGAGCTTTGGGAAGGGGCAAGGGTCAGTGATGATGGATCAGGAATGCCATGTTTCAAGAGGTCGACCTACAGTCAGAAGACATAATGTTTAAAATTATTAAAAGACCTTTGTAAGCTGTTTCCAGAAGCAAAACCAAGATGGCTCGAAGCCTGGCCTCCTTTTGCACTCAAAACATATATGTTACGCTCTCAAAGAAACCTGTGAAGTTTGCATAAATATACAATGGAAGGAATTTATGAAATTCCTGATCATTTAAAGCAAGTAAGAAAAACAAAATAATGCATAGCTTTGGGGGAGCATATATCCACTATCAAATCAAGAACAATATCATATTAGGTTCATCACGCAGAGTACACTCGAGCAATACACAACGGAGGATCTGAACAATCAACCTAAACAAGTGCCTGATTAAAATGAAATGATATTTGGAGTATCAGAATGTTTGGTTTGAAAACTACGCATCGAGTGTAGAAACTGAAAAGATGGATCTAACAGAAACAACTTGCATGCAAATGAAGTTATTCAAAGATAGATTTGAAATATGACGATACCTAATGGAGATGAGAGAATTACCGTGGACATTAGACGCCACATTTTATGATCATGAACTCCGTCTGATATAACCAGCAAAAAGTGACAGATGGAGGTCAGAAGAACACCAAGCTATAAGAATTCCTTGCAGCAAAGCACCCAGAAAAGAAAAAGAAAAGTTGATTAAACACTGCATACAGGTAACAAAAGCAGTAAACATCTATCATTTGGTTTCATTTGGTCTTTGTAGTTTACCTGAATACCTATAAGCTCATGAGCTAACTCAGCAGATAAAGACTCGGCTGAAGGTAGAACAGGAATGGTTGATGAGCCGTCGGGTCTCATCATCTCAGCTAAAACAGAAGGACTAAAAACAGGCTGCCAGTGAAAACAAGGAGACTTGATCATCCCCCTCAGTAAGTCATTTGTTACACAAATATGACATACTAACATCACGAATCAAGATTGAATATCGATAATCAGATTAGAACAAGGTTAGGACGCAGAAGTAGCAGACCTGAGTATCGAGAAGGATAATGCGTTCAGCAGAAACCCGGGGTTCAATGCCCATGCTGCAATGCCTTGCCATTGCTTTACCCTCTTCCGTCTCTATAGCAAATGGGGGTAACATTCCTGCAATTTCTCCAATTTACTTCATTTATCATATTCAAATAGTTACAGTTTCACTTTCACACAAGAACGTCCAAAAACAAAGGCAAATAAATCCCATAGAAAATACAAGCAAGGAGAGTCAGGAGTGACAACTGACCAGGTGAGGTGGCATCGAAGCCGTAAAGCTCGTTCATAATCGTGGACTTGCCGACCCCCGTTGGACCGATCACCCCCACCACCGTAAACTCAGTGTTCTCAGTCAAAAACTGCGCCAATTTTCCGCCGGAAATTCAATTATTCAAGGAATACCAATAGCAAAAATAACGAACAAAAGATTAAAGAGTGTTTGTGAAATTGGTTGGTTACCGGAAGGAAGCGGTCGATGTGGAAGTCCCAGGAATCAGAGAGGAGGTTGAGGGATCCGATAGAAGAAGGGAGACGGGACCGAAGCGACGTCGTGTACTCGTCGCCGGTGCCGCCACGCCCGAATTTACCCGCCACCGGAGTCCCCGGCACGAGTCCCGGCTTTGCTAGTAGGATTTTCGGAGGATTCGACGGACCGCTCCCGCCGGTCGAGGTGGCGGACCCAGCCATCGATATGATAAAGGAGTTTACACCGTCGTTTGGGTTGCCGGGCCTCATACAAGCTCCCGTTCTTACGTAGGAAATTAAATTTAAATTAAATTTGCAAATCAAATTATGCATCATTAATGAAAAATAAATATTTTAATTAATATTTAATTGATAATTCAATCATCAAAAACTAAATCTTAATTTACACAATTTAATTTAAAATTTTGATCTTTCTAGCATTATTCTTTGTATAAATCACTTGGTTTCTATCTTGAAAAAGAAAATGTAACTTTTGTTTACAATGTTATGGTTAGTTGGCAAGAGGGAGTAAAACCGGTGAGGATTCGCACCAAAACGTGTATATATAATTATTTTTCAAGTTATCTGAAAAAAAAAATTTATTATAAACTTAATTTGGGGTACTTTTTTCACTTCTTATTATGTGAGAGAGCAAATTGTAGTAATAATCCATCAATATTAATCCAATTAAAGTAATAGTCCTTCAACTAAAAATTCGTGATCATCAGTCCCTTAACTAATCAAAACGTGCAACTATGATATTTTTCGTTAACTCCATGAGAACTTTCGCCATAATGACACATGCCACGCAATTGTAGCAATACACATGACAATCTCTGCACATTTTGATGAATTAAGAGACCAATGTTCATGAATTTTTAGTTGAAGGACCATTGCTCCAATTAGGTAAAGTTGAGGGATTATTGCTACAACTTTCTCTCTATGTGAGAAGTGAGATGATTTAGTTCTTGTTTTATCATATATTGAGTCTCATTACTTAACCTATGATTTATGTAAGAGGGGAGGAAACCATTGGGATCCTACACCCTCACTTTAAAAGGATGACAAACCTTAGCCTCCCTAGAAACAAGCCTTCACATACAATGTAACTCTTATTTTACATGGTGGAAATGGATCAATACCAGTGTGGACGTAACCACAACTTGAGGCGAACCATGATATATGTCACATCCCGGCCTGGGCCCCCACCACATCCTGGACTCGATTCCACCGTAACACGATATTGTCCACTTTGGGCCCCTACCACGCCCTCACGGTTTTGTTTCTAGGAACTCACACGAAAACTTCCTAATGGGTCACCTATCCTGAGATTGCTCTCGCGCGAACTCGCTTAACTTCAGAGTTTCAATGGAACCCAAAGCCAGTGAGCTCCCAAAAAGGCTCGTGCTAGGCAGGGATGAGAATATACATATAAAGCTTACAGGATCCTCACCCCTGGGAAATGTGGAATCTTACAATCCACCCTCTTTAGGGGCCTGATGTCCTCATCGGCACACTTCCGGCCAGGGATTGTCTCTGATAATATATCTTTGTATTCTTATGCGTATGTGTGATTTACGGTTGAATTTAGTTGGTCCAATATCGGCCCGATTTTATGTATTAACAGTTGGTGCCGTATGTGGGAATCGAACCCCCGACCACTTGGTTAAAAGCTTGGACTTCAGATGAAAGACATGGATCAATTTTTTGTTTGAATTCATAAATATGAAAATCTAGAATTTCCACACGAAAAAAGATACTAGAATTTGAGACTTCTAATTTCTAAGTTTAAATTTCATGTAAATATGTGTCATTCCAAATTTATATGAGCGAGAGTTTGAAAATAAAAAATACAATAAAGTTTAACCATTAGTTGCGACCACTATCACATGTCACCACCATCACCATTGCCACCACCTGCCATCATGATCACCATTACCACCAGCCACCATCATAATCACCATTACCACCCCCTACCACCGCCACATATCGTTTATGGCGAGCATTGCTGCTGCCACCACCCACCTCCATCATCGTTGTCACCACCACCACCCGCCGCCGCCACCACCACCACCACTTTCTAATTACTTTATATTTGTTTATTAATGACTATAGTCATATTAAGTTTCGTATTCAAATTTCATTGTTCTTTTGGGTTAACAAAACAAGAAAATTCACAAATTTTAGATTTCCTTAATAATTTTAAATTTTCTCATCTAACACAACAAATGACGAAACCAATATAACGTTTTTTTTTTTTTACCTAAACACAACAAATTTTAGAAATAAAATTTCCGCAATTCGAATTTTATTCCCATATTACGAAGATAATATAATGTTTCTTTTATCTAAGAGTTCACACAAAAGATGCAGTTCTTCATTCCTAACATTTATAAATTAGATATTTTATTTCTTGCCGAGATTTATTGATTTTCCCAACAAAATCAAAAAATCAAAATCAAATACTTTGGGAAAAAAAATGAAATATCAAACTAAGTGATCTAAGTATCACTTACCCAATATTTCTCGAAACCACTCATGCCAAGTGAGAGAATGAGGACCTGTTTAGGTTTACATTGAATATGACTTTGTATTTTGACATTGTGGTACGACCGTACGAGTGAACATGAGAATTGGTTAAAATTCGATTTTGGCCGGAATCAAACTTAAATTTTTTTACTTATAAGTAAAAAGCAATACTATTAAATTGTAATACTAAGTGTTTTTTGCATTTATTTGCATGTAAGAAATTAAAATCCATCAAATTTTGCATACTATCTAATATCTTAATGGATAATGTGTGTGTCCTGGTTTTAAATCTCTATCCAACCTTACTCTCCCCTGTATAATTAAAACAAAAAATGTCCTTTAAAAATAGAAATTAAAATCTTTAATTAGAGCATCTAGAATCAGTAATGGAATTACCCAATTTTTAGAATTGGATTAACTAGTGGACGATAGTATATCCAATGATCATTCTTTTCTCACATGATTTTTTTTTTTTTTTGAACAAACGATATTATCTACCCTAACAAGGAATGGTGAGCTTAGTCTCACAATGAGCATCTCACATAATGTTTTTTTTTTTTAAACAAACAATATTATTTACACTAACAGAAAAAGATAAGCTAACAGAAAGGGATAAGCTGTGGTTCAAATTGTCTGGTGACTTATTTCCTCACATGTTGACTTTGGAAAATACTATCACGAGATGAAAATGCTAAAATACCCTAAGATAAAATGAAATGCTGTTAATATTTCTTTCTTTCTTTTCTTAAAGCAGGGAATAATAATATATAATTAAGATTAAAAAAAAAACAAAAAAGGAAAAAGGGCAAGACTTTAGTTGGGGCATGTGGTTTTGCGAGCTTTAGGGGTCTCTCCAGGACTGCTCGCGACTGATTGATTTCACTTTCTTCTTCTTCCTCTTCTTTGTTTTTGTAATCTTGAAAGAGGTTTGAAGAATCAAGATTCAACAGACACCCCTAAACTGCAAGGATCAGCTTACCTTAATTGAATTCAATTCAATTGGTTTCGTCCCGTAATTACAGATTAATACGGATTATTAGTTAATTAATTCTCCGATTAATACCAGATTCCAGTGGTGTGCTGTGGTTGGAATTGGGATGGGGACAAGGTCCCAGCAGCAACCAGGCCGAGAGCGAGTAGGGCAGGACGACGACGACATGGCCGGGGGTCAGTCCGTCTCCATGAGCGGCAGCGTGGGCTCGCCCTCCAGCCGCAGCGAGCAGACCATGGCCACGCCCGTCGGCGACAACAGTTTTCTCCGACTGAACCATCCCGACGTTCACGGCGACGACGCTGGCTCCCAAGGCGCCGTTGGGTCAGTCACTTCCCTCCCTCCCTCCCTTCTCTTTCTGCTTCCGGCCTTATTAGGGCACCGAAACAAATTATTTTTATTTATTTCTGTATAATTATATATATATATATTATATTTATGTGCTCATTTTCTTGTTTGTCTAATATTATTTCTGTTGTATATGGTATATTTGCTTATTAATTTGATTTTGTTTTTCATTTGAGTCCCCTGAATCTCTGATTATATGCATGTCCACTGCATGTATTCATAGAATATGCAGCCACATTGTTTAGTTTCAGAGTCCTGACTCTCTCGTCACCGATTAGATTGGGTTAACTAGCACTCTACTTTATGCTACTACGATATGGTGACGAGAGAGCCGAAATCAGGACTCTGATGTGTGCACATGTTTGTAAAACTTTTGTTTGATAATTGACAGATTCATTTACAGTACTTGTTAAATTTCTTTTGAACAGTAGCAAGAAGAAGAAGCGAGGTCAACGCGCCGTGGCAGGTGATAAGAATGGAAGAGGACTACGCCAATTCAGCATGAAAGGTGCTTCATAGATCGCCTTCGTGTCTTATCTTATTTCCTTGTTGCATTCTGTTTTTCCTTCCAAAAAGGTGGTTGAATTTAACTGCTTATGTATTGCATTAAGGGGATGGACACTGTTGTTATTTTGGTCCATGCTTATACTTCGTCTCCCTGATTGTCTGATTCTGTGTTGCTCGTGTCCAGTGTGCGAGAAAGTGGAGAGCAAAGGAAGAACCACTTATAATGAGGTTGGATGGTTTCTTCAAGTCAGTTTGTTTGTTTGTGTTTATTGATCTTTTTCCGTTTTGCCCTAAGAGTGCTCACTCCTGGTCCTTTGTATCAAATGGATTATGCATGATATCAGGGAGCATTTCTTTCTCCTCAGTACTTGTTTGCATGTAGAAACTAGTAGAGTTCATGCATATCTTGATCTAATGGGTTACTGAAGTGGGTTATTGTAGCATCCATCAAGGATTGGTAATTAACAAATTTGGATTCTTCTTATCAAGCAACCACTTGACATGTGTGTCTGCCTGTTTGGTGCTAAAGAAAGGTGATTCGTAGGCTAGCATTCGCAGGCTAGTGACTCTAATGTTTCTCCTCTAAATACTGAGGTGTTCCTCCTCTGATTGCTGAGGTGTTGCTTACTCCTTAGTCCTTAGACATGTGTGGATGAATGACCTTCTTGTTACAGAGGGTGGTATAATCTCAGAGGTCACTTAAATTTCAACATCATCTGAAGCCATGCTGTTTAGTGGGAGTAATGTATCAAATGCTTGCTTGGGAACAATAGCTGTTGGAGCAAAGGGGACTCATTAGGCAATGGTGTTAGCATTAAGAGAGCAGTGCAATGTGATTTAAAACTGACATAACAGAAAATAGTTTTCGCAAGATCCACATGTATATAAGTTCTGTTCCTTTGACCCCCATTTATTTCTCTTTTCTCGTTAGTGTATAACATATATCTTTTATTTTGAGACAATATTTGTTCTTTTTTTATTGGTAAAGAAGTTTGAGTACAATCTTAAACCTAAGAGTTTGAAGTGCATTCCAGGTTGCAGATGAACTTGTAGCGGAGTTTGCTGACCCTAGCAATGCTGTTACATCCCCTGATCAGGTTTGATAACTAAGCTGATGCATCTGCAGTCTTATGGGGAAAAACCGGAATGAACTTGCTAACTTTTTCCTGTCTTGGGTTCAAATTCATTTAGCAGCAACAAGATGATGAGAAGAACATCAGGCGAAGGGTATATGATGCCCTCAATGTTCTTATGGCAATGGATATTATATCTAAAGATAAAAAAGAAATACAATGGAAGGGTTTGCCTCGTACAAGCCTGAATGATATTGAAGAACTGAAGGTCTGATTGCATTCTATTTTTCCTCTCTTGTATATTAAGTGGTTTATTATCTGTTGACCATTGTAGACCAATTTTGAGATTATAAAACTAGTTATACGTGTACTAAATGCAGACTGAGCGCATGGGATTGAGAAATAGGATCGAAAAGAAAGCTGCCTATCTACAAGAGCTGGAGGAACAAGTAATGAATAGCTATTGTCAACTATAATTACTAATGTAGTTCTGCGAAAACATGTCTGAATGATATAATGCACTCAACCATGTAGATCAGTGTCTACACACACTAACATTCTTATCTCTTTTTATCAGTACGTGGGTCTTCAAAATCTGATACAACGGAATGAGCAATTATACCACTCTGGAGATGCGCCCAGTGGAGGTGTGGCTTTACCTTTCATTCTTGTGCAGGCAAGTTTTCTTCTCAAGGTTTCCCTTGTTTCATGACTACACATTCTGAGAAATAGTTCAGAATTTAGTACTTTTTTGACGTATGATGCATGAAAACAAAAGGGTTTGGATTTGAAGAGTTGGTGTGATTTGGTTGGTTGGTTTGTGATATGTGACGTGTAACCTTCTGCTTGATACAAGATTTATTATATTTTATACCAACTATAACCGTCATATTTCAATCCCGTTCTAAAGAAGAACAAGCATATGATTAGCTTTACTTGACTAATATGCTGCCAGAAATCCTTTTATGCAAGTTTGTTGTTATCTGGTTCTTGATTACTTCTGTTGTCACACTAATAACTCGTGCACTGATTGAGCTCCTCTTTTCCTAGATGCTTTAGAAGGATGTACAAGTGTTTTTCTTTTAACTTTTACCTGGAGATATCAGAAGTGCCTTATATTATGGTCTGGCATTTGAGTTTTCCCAAGACTCTGAGTTGCTTTATCATGCCTCGTACTTACTATTTATCTATTTCTTTTATCCCTAGACTCGCCCTCATGCAACTGTCGAGGTGGAAATATCAGAAGATATGCAGCTTGTGCATTTTGACTTCAATAGGTAACTTTCATTCTTATACTGTTGTAAACAGAACGACATGATGGATGTTAATATCTTGGTAGTAACATAACATCTATGCATGATTGTCCGCTGTTAATGGGTCAACTCTGTCTCTGTGTAATGGCTCAATAAGAAGTATTTTCAATTGTTAAAAGGTTTTGCACTCATTATTTTTCTTATCTATTGTTTTTGCAGCACCCCATTTGAGCTCCATGATGACAACTATGTTTTGAAGGCAATGAAGTTTTGTAATAGGCAGCAGGGTGATGATGCGACACAAAATTTAATTGTAGATGGAGGCGAAGGTTGTAGCATGTCGGACATGTATCAGCCACAAATCCCTCTTTCTTCAATGTTAAACACGCCAATTAGACCACCACCCATGTCACCACCCCTTCCCGGAATACTGAAAGCACGTGTCAAGCATGAGCACCATGGACAATAGTGTTAGCATCTGTATATTGTCGGGAGTAGTTTGCCGGAAGTGAATAGGTCATCACGCACCCTCATGATTATCGCTGTTAGATATTGCCATAAGTTGGATGTAGTTTAGGTTACAAACAAGCAGATGAGTCTTGGTTGGTTTGATACTCGGGAGGATGTTGGCTGTGGGAAATGCTTCGTTTTGCTTTGCATGTCCAATATGTGCTATTGTAATTTTTATCCCATTCTTTTTGTAGTTTTACCGTCTTTAGGCCTCCGTTTCGTTGTAATAGAATTCAAAGTGGATTGTTTATGTAGTTTGAAGAGAATTGTCCACCTACGTACAAGAATAGAATCATACGATTAATTTGACAGTTTCTTCTGTACGGTGTCCTATATTATTGTTCATCGTTTGTCTTTCAGCATTTGATTGTTGGTTTCATTCATCATATGATGGTGTCCAGATAACAGGTACGACATGAACGTTCTGTGTCGCACCCACCTCTACTGACATGGGACGTGCAAAGTCATGAATCGCGAAAGTCAATAGTTTATGTCACAATTAAGCGCACGACAATCGTAGTTTCCAAGACCAAATCGAAGAAGTGCACAAACATCTCTTTCAAGCACATTTGCATCACTCGTATTTTGACAAATATCGTCACAATTTGCGTTAATAATCAATACTCCACAACAATCCAGCTACTAGTTTTAGTATGCTTTTAATTCAAAGACCACTCTCACACAACAAAAAAAAATTCTCAAAAGAGTAATTTATGGAGTTTAATGGAGTTCCATAGACTCGATGTGAATTTAGACGAATTCATTTCAAAACTAAGATAATATTTCGCCTCATTACAATGCTTATGGTTTATTGGTGCTCGATACAACAATCGTCCGCTCATTTGGCAATAACACTCCGCACCACAAGAACAAGTGAACCAAAAAAATGCCGAAACTCTTGTTAATGAGTCCAGCATTAGATGCTAATTTGTTGTTTTGTGTGGGGGGGGGGGGGGTTGGATTTGTTGTCCATATACTTGGCGATCCACTACTTTCTATCTCATTTTTCCAACAACCGCATCCGTATGCATTTGCTCCCTAGCATGTCAAGACAAGTAATGACATGCATCTTTTATTTGCACGTGTTCTTACCGGTAAGAACACGTTCAATATCTGAGATGAATATTTACACATTTTACCGGTAAGAACACGTGCATTATCTGGGCTGAATATTTACAAAGGTTATTTCTGTTTGTTCTCTTACCGGTAACATCTCAATTGCATTGAAAATCCTGGGAAGGGAACGGAAGGGAACACAAGTAAATTTATTCTAATATATGCCTGTGGCATGAAGCATGAATACTTGTCAACCGCCATGAGCATTAAATTTATAAAATTAAACAAAAACCCCACCAATGATGGGGGGCAAATAATGAATAACATGATTTGTTTTGTTCATGCCCAAAATTAAAAAGCCCCAGCCAGGCTTCTCTATGATTCTCTCTCCAGGTAAACATCAAGGTCTGTCTTTTATCTCTACCTAGTTTACTAACCTAACCTAATAGAATCAAAACTGCCTCCCCCATAATTTATAAAATAACTTACTGGACACGCTATCACACTACACGCTACCTTTATCTCCAGCTGCAAATTTTCTTCTCTGTTGATGCTCAGCAACCTTGTAGTCTACAACTTCACGAAATAGGCTTGGATCAAGCCCGCAATCCTTACTCCCATAAACCGCAGCTTGGATGCTTGCCATTAGTTTCGCTATTTCTCTCCCAGAGAACCCTTCAGTCTTTGCCGCTGCTTCTCTGACCATATCATCTGTCAACCCCTTCATCTCTATCTTCTCTGGTTGTTTCTTAAACAAATTACGGAACCAACCAGATCTGCTTGATGAACCAGCCTGAGCAATGTACTTGTCCAGATACAATTCAGCAGCTTAAAGCGTTCCTCTTCCCCAGGCAAAGGGAATTCAAGCACTTCATCAATACGATCAGCGACAGCTGAATCCAGATCAGCGGGACGGTTTGTGGCAAGGGCAAGGACTATGTCCTTGGATTGGTCACCAGTGCGGAACAGGAGAGCATTGAGTGCACTTCTTTGAGCTTCACTCATATAGGTTTTGTTCCGCCTGCAAGTTTTGTTAAACACATCGAACCCTCTCAGGTGAGTTTTCAATCGATCAGCCAGAGAGTGCAAGTTCACTTCTACGAGACTACAACGAAATTAAAACACCATTTTCATGCCTGTTAATTGAATGACTTACTCGCACAAAAATGCATCAGCTTCATCAATGAAAAGTAGCAGACCCTGCCGTGACTTTTTGGCCCAATCAAATAACTCATGTATCTTGGTAACAGCCCTTGGTCCAAGTGGAGCAACATCCCCTCCCGTCATCAATGCGTAGTCTAATCCCTAAAGACAATTTGAATCAAGCTTAGACAAATATGAGAAGGAAGATTATGCAAGAGGATGAAGGATGAAAACAAAACAAAAGCTGGCAGATCAAAATCATATGAGTATGAATGGAGTTGTCATGGAACAAATTACTGAAATTTTCCATTCAAGATACGGACTCTGAAGCAAAAGTCAAAACATAAAAACTACGTTGAAATAATATAAAAACACATTAAAATCATAAACACAGTTCTAGAAGTTTTATTATAGTTAATGGCAAGTAACCACTTTCCTAAATAACCGCACGTCCAGGAGTGCTCACTATTGTCTAGCAGAAGAAGCAACAAAATGGAAATTAAAACTAATACTGCTTTAAAGATAGGGTCAGATATCATACAGATTTCCGAGCCATCTCTCTAGCAGCCATTGTTTTCCCAGTTCCTGGAGGACCATAGAAGAGCATGTTTCTGAACGGTGCTTGATGGGATTTTGTATTCGCAGTTGCCTTAGCCAAGTGTTCGATTCTTTTCTGAAGAGAAGGGTGTAAAACAACATCACCAAAGGCCTTCCCATTTTGTATTTGACCCTTTCTTCCACCGAGAGATAGGGAACTTATAGAATGTGAGAATAATCCTGACCAAGGGTATTTCCCTTTAGATGACTCTCTGATCAAAGATGGCTGTCCCAATATTCTATCCACGTAGCTCCATATCACCCTTGAACCTTCTCTGCATTGGATAAATGAGACGTGCATAAGAAAACGGCAAGGTACATAAGTTATTTCACGAAGGTAGACTCTTAACCTGCTATGACTTTAACTGCAAGTCTATCTCTGTGAATCAAATATCAATCCAGAAAAGAAGAACAAAACGAAAAATAAACTAAGTTTCAGAAGTTAACAATTCATGGGCATTCACTAAGGGAATAACTGATCTAGAGTTTCATGTCCGAGTTGGTCCCAGGGGAGAGAGAGAGAGTCAAATGCCAACACAGTTTTTTTTTTTCCTTTCTCCACATGGAAAACATACAAAAATTGCTAAGCAAATTAAGAGGATGAACCAGGAGTATAGAAAGAAAAAAATAGATCCCTAGCTTTCAAAGGAAAGGCCACACATAGGTAAAGGGAAAATGCAGTATTTCAAATATTGGTTTAAAATATCAACACAGACCTTGTTGTGTAAACACCTGCAGCTAGAGCTGTAACTCCCCCAACAGCAACAACTAGTTTATTCTGATCTGTCAGAATTGCTTTCAAGCCACCTGCAAAAAAATAGCTATTTCTGCATCAACAGTTTTTTCAGAAATAACATGAACTTTTCCTAGTTCAAACTTCAAATGATTATACGATGGCAAATAGAAGAGCCGCTGAGCTGCCCCTTTTTAGTTTGAAGAAGAATCATCCTTCTTTGTACAAGATATAGGAATAGGTAATGACTATGGAAAGTACCTCCAATATGATCAAAGGTGGTATTTATGGCAGAAACCCATTTCTCTTTCTCAGCTTTTGCTTTCTCTAACAGCAGGTCCCTTTTTATTTCTGCGGTTAGCTTTGCTTCAAGGGCTCTCCCTTCTGCATCTGCCAAAGCCTTCGCCAAGAAATTTTTACGATCTAGGTCAGACTGCTCCTTTGCAGTCCGTCGACGATCCTCTTGGATATCAGCTTCTATTTGTCGACGAGTTTGCTCCAGCCTACTTGCTGATTCTTCTTGCCATTTTACCATCTCTTGGTTCCTCTCTCTTGCCAATCTATTTTCATTCTGCATTAACATCAACGAATTAAATCTAGAATTGAATTTCGTATTCTCCAAAAGCTTCCGCGTGAAATCCCAAAAAAAATGTTCCAAGTCAGCTTGCCTCCATCCTCTTCTTTGCCAATTCATCCTGATACCTAGCCATTTGGGAATTTGTTTGGGCTTGAAACTGAGCTAGCTTTTTCTGCTCCTCGTAGATGGCCTTCTTCGTATCCTGTCATGAAGTAGAGGACTTCAGAAAAACTGGTGCCGGCAAAATCACATCGGGAATTTACAAACTTGTAGGAGCGTCATTAATCCAAAAAAGCCTAATGGGGGTAATAAGTAGAACATCCTGCCGCTTCAGTTTGGGCTTTCAATGCAGCATACTCCGCAGCCTTTGCGTTCAACTCAGCCTGCCTTGTCTCTTCATGCTTCACCGTAGCTCCGATGACCTATGCAGTGGCAAAAGAGCAACCATTAAAGAAAACATCAATTCACGGAAAACCATCAAAATAGAAGGGCTGCTTGATGAAATTTCTAACACATACCGTCACTTCTCTCTAAGCACAAACATGAAACATGAAACATGGATAAATAATAAGACGAAATAAATGGCATACTCCATAAGTGCATTCCCAACTTCTGAATTTAGACATGAACCATCAAATATTAAATTGCTATAAAGTAACTAAATAACAAACAGAGCCCGTCAATAAAGCAGAAGATCAAATCCCAAAATCCCAGTTAAAAAAAACAGATGAAAAATAATTCCTGAAAAAGATGCAAAGAAAAGGCCCTGAATTTGCAACCTCTTTGGCACTAGAAGATTTGGCGATTTTGTCCAACAACTTAGCAGCGCGCTCCAGAGGCTCAGGATCGAAGCCAGCGGCAGATGTCCTGGGTTGATCATTGCGAACCTTGGGTGGGGGAGGGGGCTTGGCAGCACCTCCGGTCGGGGAGGTCGAAGGCGGCGGAACTGACGGCGCAGATTGGAGCGTAGAAGAAGGGGAGGAGGGTTGTTGGGAAGCATTGGAAGGAGAAGAAGAGAAGGGAGAGAAGTTGAAAGGGCCGTCGGCATAAGCACAGTTGGAGTTGGTCTTGGACAAGGAGGTGGAGGCGGAGGCTGCCACGGCGGTGATAAGCCCTAATGTGTATGTGGGCTTGGCCATATTTGCAATTCCTTTTGGGGGTTTTAGTGAAAAGCAAAACCCTTTGGAATTAATTGGATTTATGGAAGGGAAAAAAGTGGGAGGAGGGTTTTAGAGAGGTTTAATTAATTTATGTTTGTTGGGAGAAAAATGTTTTTCTTGATGACCAAGGAAATCTAATATTCTCTCTCACATCGAATGGGGATGAACGCCTTCCTCGTTTTTCTGGCAAAGAATACAAGGCGGCAGACGGCGGGTTGAGACGTTTTCAGTTGAGTGTTTTTGTAGGGTTTGTGTAACTTTCGCGCTTCTAAAATATTTTATGCGTGCGGGAATATTATTCATTTTTTTTATAATTAAATAATAGTCCAAATAGATTATAAGAATTCGGTCTTCATTGGTATTTGCTTTTTGCTTTTTGCTCGTCCACTATGTTTTTTTTTCTTTTTAGCTCTTCCCCTGCCTGGTCGACCTATCTAAGATCGATGGTGCATCCGGTAAGTTCTTTCAGTATTCATTTTCGGAGGCCGGTCAGATACTTCAATCCTTCGTTCATATTCCATCTAAGCTCTCAACATTTTTGTTATAACATAAGTTGAACATAAATTTTTTAACTCATTTTATTAAGCTACACCCTTTTCTTAAAATAAAATAAAAAATGACAAAAATTTTGGCCGGCCATACCCGGCTTAACCAAAAAAAAAAATTATAAAACAAATTTTCTTTTATAACAGTCATCCTTAAAACTTTCTTAAAACGTTGTATGTAGGTTAGTACCAATATCGTGATGTTTCTTATTCATCAACAAATTTGATATGATATGATGGATACCAAACTTGATATAGTGTTTCAAAGAATTACACGTATGAATGATCGAGCCTTGTTTTCACCATCAAATGGGAAAAATAATAACATTATGATACAGTACATGCTAATTAAGATGGTTCATCAAAATTAGGGCAGCGGTGGGGTTGCGGTGGCAAGCTTGGCTCTCAGGTCTTTTCTCAAGATCTTTCCAGACGCAGACTTTGGAATTGCACGGACAAAGTGCACCTTGTGCAGTCTCTTGTAAAACACCACCTGCATGCAGTTTCATTCATTCAATTTCACTATTCCAGACAAATTAATTATTATCAATTCCATTGCAAATATATATATATATATATATATATATATTTGTATGATGTACCTGTTTTGCTATAAATTCTTTTACAGCCTCTTCAGTAAGTTCAAGACCATCAGACCGAACCACAAATGCAACGGGAACCTCACCAGCAGCAGCATCTTTTTGCCTGCTCGTTAATTGCAATCATTCATAACACAAATACGTTATGCTTCGATCAAGGTTTTGCGAGCATTTTTAGTGATTAATTAATGGGATTAACTAGACATTGTTTGTGTAAAAATACTTACGGAACAACGGCCGCATCTGCAATTGATGGGTGGCTTATAAGGAGGGACTCCAGCTCAGCTGGTGGCACCTGTAAAACAGGATTTTATATATATATGTACGTCGTTCATTCGCGAATGATTGCATAAAAGCTCGAATTTATTTTATTTTATTTAATTGAAAGATTAATGCTATATATATATCAAGCTTCTTAATTAAGTCATCATTAACGAAAATTAAATTATAATAACATGCATACTTGGAAGCCCTTGAATTTGATGAGCTCCTTGACTCTGTCAACGATGAAAACCTCATCGTCATCATCCACATAACCCACGTCACCAGTGTGAAGCCAGCCCTCCGTGTCTATGGTGGTTGCCGTAGCCGCAACGTCATTCAAATAACCTGGTAGGGTACGCATCGTACGTAATATATGGTTAATTATTTAGAAGAAATTAATCAGAAAGAACAGAGATCAATAAGTAATTAATTAACACAGAATAATATTTAGGATAGGTAGTTAATTATACCTTTCATAATTTGAGAGCCACGGATGCAAATCTCGCCTGGTTGGTTATAGCCAAGTGACAGACCAGTTTCAGGGTCAAGGACCTTGAGCTCTGCATTTCGGACCACCGTCCCACACGAACCTGACTTGGATGGCATCGGTTCCTTTGCGAATGCCATGCACATTGACAGCACCGGCCCTGCCTCCGTCATCCCATAACCCTACATTCATTTCATTCACAGTAATTAATTAGTTAACCATGTTGTTAACACTTAATAGCTTCAACTAATTACGATTTACATGCACATAACTCAGTTAATATAACTGGTAAGCAGATTCTAATTAGTCCTTGAAATTGTTAAACGATCAAACATTAGCTATTAAGTTTTGGTCCAATAAAATAGGGTTTACAAGAGTGGTCTTTAATTCCCTTGATCATCGCTATCCACGAGTGTGATTCCATGCATGCATCCATACATCCGAGGCCCCAATCTATTAGCTAGGGTTAGGGATAAGCAAAATACTCATGGGTTTGGGTAACCGCAGTTACCCGTCTATTTAAGATTCACGGTTACAGTTATAGGTAACCGTTTAGACGAACAAACGATTATGGGTATAACTGTTTATGTGTGAAATTTAAATGGACGGTTATGAGTATTACCCGTAGTTATAACGGGTATCCATCAATTATGGTTATTACCCGCGGTTATAACGGTTATTCATTTACCCATTTAATTTAATATATGTAAAATTAAAAAAATAAAATAAAAACCCTAAAATTTCAATCTGTTTCTGAACTCTTTGCCCCGACTAAAGTGTCTCTTCCATGCAAATCTATACAGCTCAAATGGTTCTTGGCGACTGCAAAGGACACTCGTACTCTTCCATGAATTCATGATGCTTAAAACTTAGCAGGCCATTTTGAAGCCAAACATCCTGCGCCGAAGCACCAAACCATGCGGAGTTCTTTGCATGGATGGAACTTCCCCGCCACTTTGCAAAGGCATCACATACAACAGTTAAAATTTAAAATATCGTTTGTAAACTATTATTTTAATTATTGGAATTATATGAGGACTTAAATGATTAAAATAGGAAAATGCATGCTAAAATATACCTATAACGGTGTTTAATTGTCAGAAAACGAAAATTATGACAAATTTTTCTTTTGTAATTTTCAAGTTGTTAAAAAAAATATGTAGACGGGTGAAAAATAGGGGTAAATGGGTAAGAAAAAAAGGTAAATGGGTTAAAAAATGGGTGAACGGGTAAATGGTTATGGTTAAATGGGTAAACGGTTATGATTAAATAGGTTCACGGTTATAGGTATAGTTAACCGTTTATAAACGGTTATAGGTACGAGTATAACCGTTTATGCAATTAGGGTATGCACATAAACGATTATGGATAAATAACCGCAATTACCCGTCTAGCATAACCGTTGTCCATTCCTAATTGGGTCCCCGTCTTCAACTATCTTATTTGTTATTGCTTGCTTTTGTGGCTGCTATTGTAACACGTACATCCATATCATAACTCTTTTTGGGATACAACAATTCTATCGAAACTATAGAGAACTAAAAATATAATTTAAAAAGACAAATTTCCAAGCCATTAGCCCCATGCATTCATTCAACTAATAACCCGTAATCCAATAAGGTGATCCTAACATTTCATAGAACAAATTTTGAAGGGAATTAGCTAAGTTTGAGGCTATGGAGCGGCCAATTTGGGGGTGCACGAGAGAGAGCGTGTGTGTGTATATAGATATATATGCCATGTGGGTGAGGATTAAATTAAGAGTAATATTATAGAGACTAAATTTGTAGATAAAATTTATAAATTAAATGAAATAAAAGTTGTTTATTGGATTATTACTTAGGCGTTGATAAACGTACTCATTTTCTATTGTTGACACATTATTTAGTTTACAAATTTTATCTACAACTTTGTCTCCCTAGTATTACTCTTAAATTAATTAATTTGAAAAAATTATTAGGAACACGTAAGTTTGTTTCTCGACACACACTCTAACGACTTAACAAAACAGCCACGTAAGTTTGTTTCTCTGGTGGCAGATTGTTTGTGTACACATATCACGTAAATTGACTGACCAGCATATCAACAACAACAAATGTTCCCAACGGTCATTCTTCTCTACCCTACGACAACACTTTCGTACTGCTCTACCCTACTACTACCAAAGAAATGTTAGATTTACAATTCATACGGTCAACGCGGGAGTTATTGAGCTAGACAATATTTAATGTTGTCTTGAGGGGGCCGTACTACGTACGGCTATGAATGTCATCCGATCCGATTTAGATTTGTAATAATATTCAGTGATTTTGTCTGAATCGACGGTGCTAATTTAACTAGCATGAATGAAATGAATGTGAGATGATTGACTGAAGAATCCATTGAGAAACGAAACAAGTCATGTGTACACTTGTACTAACCTGACCCAACACTGCCTGAGGGACTCGGCTCTTGAGCGCCTCCTCCAGCTCCTTCCCCAGGGGCGCCGCTCCCGACAACACCACCCTAATAGAGCTCAGGTCGAACTCCGCCACCATTGGGTTCTTCGCCAGCGCTATAACCAGCGGCGGCACCACCGCTGCCACCGACACTCGGTACCGCTGAATCAGCTCCAGAAGCGTACCTATCTCAAACTTGTGCATCAGCAGAACTCCGGCCCCTGCTCGCAGCGAGCACAGCAGCACGCTGTTCAACGAAAATATGTGAAACAACGGCAGCACGCACAATACGACGTCGTCCTCCTTCAAGTAGAGGTTTGGATTCTCTCCGTCCACCTGCTGGGCCACGCTGGTGACCAAGCTCTTGTGTGTTAGAATGACTCCCTTGGGGAGGCCCGTGGTCCCCGAAGAGAACGGTAGGGCCACCGGGTCCTCCGCGTCGATCACCACGTCCGGAAGCTCCTTCTCGTTGGCCTCGGAGAGGACGGAGAAATGCAAGCAATTCTCCGGAGGATCGTCAATCGTGACGACCTTAAAGTCTTCGCCGAGTTTTGGATATTTATTCTGGTCGGCACGGTCGGCGGAGGAGGGATCTTCTCGGAGCTTATCGACGTACTGGGATTGAGTGATGATGAGTTTGGCATTAGCGGCCTTGACCTGCTTGAAAATCTCGGCAGTGGTGTAGAAGGGGTTGGCGGTGGTGGTAACGGCGCCGATCAGGGAAGCGCCCATAAAAGCGAAGACGAACTCTGCGCAGTTTTGAAGGAGGATCATGATGACGTCGCCTTTTTGGATGCCGAGGTTGGAGAGGCCGGCGCCGGTCTTCTGAGAAATGAGGTGGGTCTCGGAGAAAGAGTATGATTTTCCGGTGGAGCCCACGATCAAGCAAGGCCTGTCGGAGAACTCGGGGAGGTTCTGGAAGCAGTAGGTGTGGAGAGGGAGGTGGTTGGGGATGGGTATGTCTGGTAGTTTTGATCTGAATACATGGTTAATGGTGGCGGTAGCGGTGGTGGAATCAATAATATTGTTGGTGCAGGCGGGGGGTTGCAATTGGGTTAGGTTTTGTTGGGAGGTAGAATTAATCAGAGGAGGCATGAGATTGGTAGATGTGTCTGCCGGCTTTTGGGTTTCAACGGAATTAGAAGCAATGGAGATCATGGTGACTGTTGCTTCTTTGTGTGTGATATATCGACCAATAAACAGATTGAAATATACAGAAAAATAAGAATTATTGGAGAAAGAGGAGGCTTGATATAATATAGCAGGCTAGCAGAAATGAATCAAATGGTGATCAGAGAGAAGAGAGAGAGAGTAGCTACGTGCGCGTTGTTGTTGTTGCTCACAAAAAGTGGAGTTTGTGAGAAGTAATAAATACAAGGAGATGGGCCGGGTAAGATGGAGTAGGTAGGTATGAACAAGGGCTGCTCTGTGTGTGTGTGAGAGAGAGAGCAGCTACGTGTGCGTCGTTGTTGTTGTTGATCAGAAAAAAGGAGGAGAGGCCAGATGGGGTGAGGAGGAGGTAGGTAGGAACAAGGGTTGCTGTGTGTGTTAGAGAGAGAGAGAGAGAGAGGGGTGTTGAGTTTTGGCAGATGGGGTTGAATATGTAGTTTGTGGGGGTTGAGGGGTAAAAAGGGTTAGGAGGAGAAGCATGCCTTACCACACGTGCAATCATCAACCCACCAAGCCTTCATACTGTCGTATTCATATATTATACGTAACCAATTTATCATGTGTGACAGTACCATCAACAAAGCCGAGTTTGTTTTTGACACCCAATAAGATCTTCATGGCACGGAGCCAGGTAATATAATTATGCCCGTTCAGGGGTTTCGAGACTAACATCATCGATGGTGATCTGAATGATCTGAATGGTGGATAAACAATGGATTGGAAGTGTCAGCCTTGGCATCACAATTGCTTCCGCTCAAAAGCTCGTCTTTAGACATGGCAATGGTCGACAAAAAAAAAAAAAAAAGGCTACTTTGAAACAACAAAAGGGAGTAGCGCCAAAAGAACAAGGGTTTTAACTTAAGTCTGATACCATATAAAATAGTAGTAATGCTATTCATATTAGGTGACATCTGATATGGATTGCCACATCATTTGAAAAATTTGCAAAACCTAACATATCATTTGAAAAATTTGCAAAACCTAAGGAAATGAAAGAGAAAGACTCTTCGTGTACCACAATCATCATTTAATTAACTAGTTTTTCTTAATTATTAGTTTATTAAATAATTAACTAAATTAAAAATCCGATTAATTCAAATCATGTAGTTGTACACATCAAATGACACCTAAGATGGTACGAAAATGTGGTACAAAACATGTTATACCACAATCATCATTTAATTAATTAGTTTTTCTTAATTATTAGTTTATTAGATAATGAACTAAATTAAAAAATCTGATTAATTCAAATGATATAGTTATCCACATTAAATGACATAAAAAATGGTATGAAAATGTAATACAAAACATGTTATAAATAGTAGTGCTCATAAAATAGCGGACAAAGCATGTTTTGCAAAAGTGAGTTTTCTTCTATTGATAAGAAGACTTTTATACAAAGAGGTTCTCTTGACAAACAAGTACAATCTAGCCTACATTATCGATATTCAAAAGGAATATAAATTTATACAATTCAATTGCAAATTTGTCTCCTATAATAAGCCAAAATATCAAGAGTGATATCGTTGACTTGTCAATAGCTGTTACTTAGTCCCTATCCTTCAACATTGACCTTTCAACATTAGACATTATTATTCCAGTTTCTCTTTTAAATTTTTAATTTGCTTATATAGCATGTTTTGAACTTTCAACTTATGTTATTGTTTATTTATTTATTTATTTTTATATTTTATTTAAACAAACGATATTATCTACAATAAAGGAAGAATGTGAACTAAGCCTCATAATGTGTTATAATGAGATTGCCATAATAATGTGGTTCAATTTTGTCTTTGGCGAGAATCGAACCTAAAACATTTCACTTACAAGTGAAAAGAAATACCACTAGACCGTAATTCTAAATGGCATGTCATTGTCTTTTAAACCATCGATTTTGTCAATTATTTTGTTAAGTTAGAGTTGTTTGCATAAAAATTTATCGTACATTGCACATTAAATTAAAAAAAAAAGGCAAAAGATTGTTTACTACCCTCATGTTTCATGGTTTTCAACATTTAGTACATAAAGTTTTTTTAGTTCCAGAGTTATACCTAAAGTGTAAATTTTGGAATAGTTTCATACATTCGTTAGTCAAACTGTTAAGTCTTCTGTTAACTAATGACATGACGTTCACGTGGACAATGATTGGGCGCCACATGTCAATAAGGGTCCGACGTGGATGTTAAAAAATTAAAAAAAAATCTCCTCCACCCTTCATAGTGGACGAGCTTCTCCCTCTCTAACTCCCCGACCCACCTCTTCAGACGCCCCCACTCCTCCCTCTCCAACTCTCCGACCCACCTCTTCCTCTCCTCCACCCTCTTCACCTCCCCTCCCTTCTCTCTCCCCATATCAATCTCCAAGTCCTCAAAACAGGAAAATGGAATCGGAGCAGTTAATCTTGGGGGTGGGTCTTGCTACCTCCAAATGCGATCGGAGTCGGCGATGTCGCCCTCCTCCTTTCTCTGCCGTTTGTTATCCTTCAAGCCCGCTCAGATTTTCGAGGAGTGGCCGAGCGCCACCATCATCTCTGTCTCTCGTCCCGACGGCGGCAAAACTAGCCCCTCACCACCACCTCCTCACCCAACCCATCTCCCTCCACTAATCCTCCATACATGACCCGGATCCCAACCAGATTCCCGATTCAAATTCTCCATCCACAAATCTTTTGAACCTTCCTCCACCTGCTTTGAGGACTGGGACGAAGGCGAGATCGAAGGCCCCTTGAGGACCCATCAAGTCCGACGACCTGTAATTCCATATTTTTAATTTTTAAAGTTTTTTTTTTTTAAAATTTTTTATACCAGATTGAAGTTATGGTTAGGGATCGGAGGGAGGGGTGGGAGAGCTCCGTGTGGACTGCAGAGGAGAGAAGGGAGGGAAAAGGAGGGGAATGGGTGGGTGTGTGGGGAGGATGGGTGCAGGTAAGAGAAGGAGGCAGAATGAGGGAGGGGGTCAGGAGGGATAGAGGGGATGAACGCCAGAATTTTTTTTTAATATCCACGTGGAACCTTATTGACACGTGACATCCAGTCATTGTTCACATAGACGTCACAGTTAACAGGAGACTTAACAACTAACGGATGTATGAGACTGTTCCAAAATTTACACTTTAGATATGACTCTGGGACGAAAAAAACTTGATGTACTAAATGTTGAAAAACTACAAAACTTCAGGGTAGTAAACAGGGTTTAACCCTAAAAAAAAAAAAAATCATGAAATAATTAACAATTGAGGAGATAACTGAAAGTAACATAAGATAAAGTAAAACAAAGTCCAAAGTCGACCAGGCATGGCTAGAGCGTTGCCTTATGATTAAGGCATAATTAGTCTGATTAAGACATAATGAGTATATCTAGTATTTTACCAAAAGAAATGAAAATTCAACAAGCTGCCTGCCTTCCCCACCTCCAACTAATTGATTATTACGTAAAGCCCCTCCCTCTACCTCCACCCCCAAGAACTGACCTTCTCAGGCAATTATACAATTTCAAGTACCCAACGGTCTTCTTATTCCCTAGTTTTTGTTGTTGAAAACCAAATAGCTACTCTTCTTCCTGCATATGCCTACATACGAACAAGGCATGCATTAAAACGAGAAACTATCTTAAGGTAGGTACCACATGGATGTCTAACAACATGAGGGAACTGTTGCTCCATTTCACTTTCAAGATTTTTCTTTCACGTTCCATGTGAATTTTACTTCAAAAAGAAAGGGGATTGGACTATACTATGGGATGTGTCGGTCACTACCTAAACTCAACACAAAGATAACAAGTCCTCGTCATGTAACCTCTTACTTATATGTCAAAAGAAAAACCATTGGGTCGTAGTATTAGATAGTAAATTTTACTTACACTAGAAGGAGAAATTTTTTATTGTGACGGAAATATGGATGGTACACCATGTGTTTTATATAAGTGGTGAAAAATTTTACTTTTTAAGTTATTAACTTTTAAACACACATATTTATTATTTGTATAGTGACACATGATGTACCACTTCATGTGCCGGTCATACTGAAAAATATATCCACCAGAAGGAATACCTTTTTAATAGATCATAGTAATCTTCAATATGAGGATTCTATCATTTTTTCCGTGTATATTCTAAATAAGTAGGCATGTCATTAATAGTTTGATTTATGGTGCTAAACAAATGAATTATAAAATGATGCTATTTGGACCCCGCTTAGTGACCACCTTTACGAATGCTAACCACATCTTTAATACAAAGGGGTCACACATAAATGGACATAGTCCACCTCTATTTAGGAAACACTTCCAAATGTTTAAAAAAAATTGAATTCTGAATAAATGTACTACATATTTTCAAAAGCAATCTTAAATAAGTCTTTATATCCTCCATAACCATATTATTTAACATGAGAATCAACGGAGCACTACTGTCTAATAATATTTACAATAAAAAAAAAAAAGCACCTCGCAAAACTTGTTCTTATCATTAAGGGCACTTTTTATTATTATTAAGGACATTTTTATTTAATCAAAATTTCATGAGTGACTCCTTTTTTGTTCTTTGTCTCAAAGTAAAAAAAATGTTGATACAAAATTTTATGCGAGTGTTTTTCGATAAGAAAGGTTTTGGATGAGAAACTATTTAATGGTTCTCACTAGTTTTATCATCGAAAAGCCCACCAAAAATGGATTAAAATAACTCTCCAGTCCACGTCAAGCCCATCACCTCCTTGGCCCATCTTTTGGGCTGCCTCTCTCTCTCTCCCCCTCTATCCTCCGTCTTTCTTTTCTTTTTCGTTAAACCCCATTCGGCATCCTTAAACCCTATTTGAGCTCCGACACATTTAGCGGTTTTAGACTCACTCTCTCTCTCTTTCTCTGCAACCGTTGAGAGCGGAGCTCCACCTATTCTCTCATGGCGTCTCTACCTCTGAAGAAGAACTACCGGTGCGTGCCATCTCTGCAGCAGTTCTACTCCGGCGGTCCCTTCGCCGTCTCATCCGACGGCTCATTCATCGCCTGCAAGTGCGGTGAATCCATTAAGATCGTGGATTCATCGAACGCCTCGATTCGGTCTACCATTGAAGGCGACTCAGATGAAGTTACCGCGTTGGCCCTCAGCCCCGACAACAGGCTGCTCTTCTCCGCCGGTCACAGTCGCCAAATTAGGATTTGGGACCTCTCCACCTTGAAGTGCGTGCGTTCTTGGAAGGTAATTTCCTAATCAATTCAAATCAAATCAAATGCTTCTCTTTGGCTGGTGATTAATTAGTTACTATTACTAAAATGAAAAATTATTGAGTACGGCATTTTCGGTTTCGGATTAGGGTCATGAGGGGCCAGTTATGGGAATGTCTTGTCACCCGTCTGGTGGATTGCTTGCGACTGCCGGAGCTGATAGGAAGGTTCTTGTTTGGGATGTTGATGGCAGCTTTTGCACTCATTACTTTAAGGGCCATAAAGGGGTCGTTTCTAGTGTTCTCTTCCATCCTGATCCTACTCAACAACTTGTAAGCTCAATGTCCACATAGATCTTACCTGTTGTTTCCAACTTTATGTTTCCAGATGAAGTGGGTTGAAACTACTTCTTTTGTGCATTTGTAACGACTCATCATGCTGATCCCTATTTTACTAGCTTTTCTCCGCAAGCGATGATACAAATGTGCATGTTTGGGACCTATTAACCAAGAAGTGCGTTGCGACACTTAATGCGCATGACTCAACAGTAACTTCTATGGCACTGTCTGAAGACGGATGGACTTTGCTCACAGCTGGAAGAGATAAGGTAAGGCTTGAACTAATCTTGGGTTCACTCAATACTTTAGTGCTAATTTTCTGTTACATGTGCATGCATCTGTGTGCCTCAGTTTACGCTTTTATTTTTTCATTCAGTACCACCTAGTATTCTCTTTGTTTGTTCTGAGCCTTAGTCTTTGTAATAGTGGTGGCTAAGTTTGATCTGAGTGTGCGCCAATTAAATATTGTGACTGGGGTTGATTTGGGTCATGAATGAGTAGATCATGGATAGTGAAGGGTTTCAGTGGCCAACCTTAACCAGATTTTCTATATTGAGTATTGACATAAGAATATGCTTTTGTCTAATTATTTTTTTGTTATGCGCTCCTGAATTTTTTTTTGTCAACATATTTTCTCAAATGCCTACTTACTCTGTCTCACTGGAAAGCTCACTGAGCATTATTTGTCCTTCTGTGTACTTTCCAATGCTGTTGATATGTTAACAGGATATTGATTGCTGAATGGTTTTAGGTTGTAATCTTGTGGGACCTTCATGACTATAGCTGCATGAAGACTGTAACAACATATGAGGTTCTTGAAGCTGTGTGTGCAATCCATTCTGGAACTCCATTATCATCCTATTTGGGTTCCTGCAAGAAGCCTTGTGGGAAGAAAAGTGGATTACCTGAAATTTGCTTTATAACAGTTGGTGACCGTGGGATTGTACGGATTTGGAATTCTGAAGGGTAAATCCTAAGAGTGTTCTTATACTATTTCGTTTGAATTAATTTTGGTTATAAGTAATTTTCCTTGTGCATTAAATAATTGTGATTTTGATTTTTGAATGAATGGTTGTTTTATTTTGAGTTTGTTTACTGGTACTCTATTTATTTTGACAGTGCAGTTTGCCTGTATGAGCAAAAGTCCTCAGATGTTACTCTATCTTCAGATGTGGATCAATTAAATAGGGGTTTCACCGCAGCTGTCATGCTTCCTTCAGATAAAGGGTTTCTTTGTGTGACTGCTGATCAGGAGTTCCTTTTATATTCCCCAATTAAGTTGCCAGAGGGGACGCTGGAATTTGAATTGAGCAAAAGACTTGTAGGTTACAACGATGAGATTGTGGATATGAAGTTTGTCGGAGATGAGGAACAATTTCTTGCTGTTGCCACAAATCTTGAACAGGTAAATGTACTGGATTCATATCTATCTTAAGTTGTGCATATTGGTGGCTTTCTAGTAGAATTGGTTTCTACTAAATATGTAAGTTTCTTCGTTGTTATCTTAAAACCTGTGAACTGAAATTTTGGTGAAAATTGGTTTTGACATTAAAATCTTCTATAAGAGGCCCTTTTTCAATCTGTATACCATTATGTATTTCCACCATTTATGTTCGCAAAAATCCTTGCTTGACTGACGAGGATTTAGAGTTGGTGCGTGCAAATCTTCTTTTATGAATATTCTGATATAGATGATCACATTCTTTGTTTTTAGTGTGTTTTGTAGCTGAATATCCATCTGTTCATTTCCAGTTGTCTTTTATTTGGGAATTATTGTTGTTGACATTGTTCGCAAGTGTACATTTTTGTTGTTTTCCTGGTGACCTGGTCCTATCTATTTGAAGTTGGGCGAAGTTACCATGTGTGTGCATGCTTGAAGTATATGTGTGATTAAGAAATATGTGTTATATATTTGGTTATTGATGTATTATTTAATCTGGAAACATGCAGGTACGAGTATATGACATTGCATCCATGTCATGTTCGTACGTATTGGCAGGTCATACCGGAATTGTTCTATGCCTTGACACCTGTGTATCAAGTTGTGGAAAACCACTTATTGTGACTGGAAGCAAAGACAACACTGTAAGTTTCAGTTTCTGTTCTTCTCATAGGGCAGTCATATAGATTTCATGAACTCTATTAGAGACGACAGCTGTGTGAAAACACTTCACTTCATTCTCGCCCCTCCCCTGCGAATCTCTCTCTTTCTCTATATTGCCGTGTTAATAAGTGGTTTGTTCACATTTCTTACTACATTATCTGTAGGTTCGGTTGTGGGATTCAGCAAGCAAATGTTGCCTTGGTCTTGGCATAGGTCATATGGGAGGTATTGGAGCTATTGCTTTCTCAAAAAAGCGGAAAGACTTCTTCGTTAGTGGTAGTAGGTGAGCACTTATGCAGCTCATCCTTTTACCAGCATTCTGTCTTACAGTTTGTTTACAATTGTAACCTAAGCTATCATTGGAGTTACTGGTGATGCTTTAAATAGTTGAAAGATTACCCTATTGGTTGCAACCTCAAGGAGGATACTTCTATTGAGCTCTATTAGGTGCTTAAAATGACCCACATCATTTCTTTTTCAGTGATCGTACCCTCAAGGTGTGGAGTTTGGATGGTCTTCCAGACAATGCGGAAAAACCAGTGAATCTGAAAGCAAAGGCCGGTGTAGCGGCCCACGATAAGGATATTAATTCAGTAGCTGTTGCACCAAATGATAGTTTAGTTTGTAGCGGCTCACAGGTTTGTAAGCTTTGAGGCACTGCTTCTTTGTTCTATCATTTTTATCATATTTCTATTTATAGTTGATGTTTCTTTGGAAGAAAGGAAGATCCTAAATACGCTGAATGACACTACCTTATTAAACTTTCTGGGTTTTCATTGATCAGGATCGCACTGCTTGTGTATGGAGGCTTCCGGATCTTGTACCAGTTGTTGTACTTAAGGGTCATAAAAGGGGAGTTTGGTCTGTAGAGTTCTCTCCAGTTGATCAATGTGTTATAACGGCTTCTGGTGATAAAACAATAAAGATATGGTCCATATCTGATGGTTCATGCTTGAAAACATTTGAAGGGCATACATCAAGTGTATTAAGAGCATCATTTCTTACTCGTGGAACCCAATTTATTTCTTCAGGTAATGAGGCTTAGTTCCCACTTTGGTTCTTCTCACACCCTTGAAACTCTGATTATATACACATTGACTATGTTATCATTTTCAGGTGCTGATGGGTTGGTAAAACTGTGGATGGTCAAAACTGATGAATGCATTGCTACATATGATCAGCATGATGACAAGGTGCAGAAAATATGTATCTCAAGTTACTTGTCACTAGAATGCATATTATAGGCTACGTCATTAGATATATTCATATATTACAAGATGTTAAAGGTTATAGGTTAGAAGTTAGGAATTTGAAATTCTCGTTATTGTCAATCATTTACACATGACCGTCATGTTGTAGTCACATCTATAGAATGCTCTAATCAGTTCATTGAAAGTTCTCTACAAGATTGGAAAATACACGGGAAAACATGTGAGATTCATGTAGTAGTCAAATTCTGATCATCAACATGTAGTGGTCAAGTTGTAGATTGGACCTTTGGATTATAGCAACTAAATAGGTTGGCTGAGATATCTTGATGTTGGTCTTCTTCCTTTCTTCCCCACCAAGTAGTTTTTTGCTTTCCTTGTCATTGACAGGATTTACCCTACAGGTTTATGCCTTGGCTGTCGGAAAAAAGACAGAAATGCTTGCAACTGGCAGCAGCGATACTGTCATCAATATGTGGTATGATTGTACTGCTTCCGATAAAGAGGAAGCTTTTCGTAGGGAGGTGAGTTATCACATTGCTTTTATTTTTGGTGTATAAAGGTAATACGGTTTCATCAAATGCAAAATGTTAAAAATTGAACGGATTCATCTCTAAGCCCATTGATATTATATTTAACTGAATTTCATTAATAAGTCAGGTAAGGTTATTGAAAGATTTGGTCAAAAGATTTATAGTTATATTGATAGGTGAAGTCTTAAGATATTAAATGTGGATAAATATTCCTCCTAGGCAACCCGCACGGCACCAGATTATCAATTTGTATTTTCTTTATCTAGTTATGTCAAATTCACTTGATGGATATAATGGAAATTTTCATGATTATACAGGAGGAAGGTGTTTTAAAGAATCAAGAACTAGAAAATGCTGTATTAGATGCTGACTTTTCTAAAGCAATTCAAGTCGCATTTGAGCTTCGCAGGCCTCATAAGCTTTATCAGTGCTTTTCTGAAATCTGGAGGTTTGCTTTTATCTTCTCTTTATGTTATTTTTTTTTTTCACTTGATGGTTGTCTTGTAAACTTTGAGAATGTAACCTATTCAAAGTGTCTGCAGGAAGAGAGAAACTGAAAAGCAGATGGAGAAAGCCCTTCTTGCCCTCGGCGAGGAAGAGATGAGGCTACTATTTGAATATGTTCGAGAATGGAATACAAAGCCAAAGCTCTGTCATGTTGCACACTTTGTGCTTTTCAAAGTTTTCAACATCCTCAGTCCAACAAAGATTAATGAGGTAGTTGTCTTTGCTATACATACCTTTGAGCCCGCGTCTTACAAAGAAAAGCACAGCGCTCTATAGATAGCTCAAGGCTTGACAGTGATTTTTGGTTTTGTCAGATAAAAGGCATTGGGGAAATCCTTGAAGGTCTCCTCTCGTATTCTCAGAGGCATTTTAGCAGAATGGACAGGCACGAAACAAACACGTATTTGGTGAACTACACTCTGACTGGAATGTCAGTCATTGAACCAGAGACAGATACAATAGTATTGCAGGACAAGTCGTTGATGCACTCTGCTGCGGACGATGAGAATGGGACGTTAATAAACGTACCTGAAGATGAGGAGCGAAAGACCTCTGAGCGGTTGAAAGAAACAGCAGCGACGAAAAAACGGAAGTCAAAGAAATCGAAAGATGGATCCAGTAAGAAAGTTAAGGCATAGCAGACATTTGCAAGTTTTGGTCCTTGTAATGTATGTTATGGCATCTTGCAACATGAACGTACTCCATTTCGGTCATTTCGAGTTAGCATTATTATTTGACACTAAAAAATAGGTTTTATGATATTCTCTTGTAAACATTTTCTGAACGGATCAAAAATTGCGGATAAAAAAAACTCATTAATGACATGATTATAATTGCGATAATGGCATAATTCGTTACAAGTCAAATTTTGAGCAAAATTCAACTGTTGGACACATGAATCATGTCCTACAGTGGTGCGATTATTGCAAGAAATTAGATTTTATGTTGGATTTTTGTTGAAATTTGCAAATTCGACTAAAAATCGTAGGTTATAACTCACAGTTTATGAGAAAAATGATTGCAAGAAAATAGATTTTATGTCGACTTTTTATTGAAATTTGCAAAACCGACTAAAAATCGTAAGTTGTAGGCTTGTAGCTCGTAGTTTATGAGAAACATGCAAGTGTTGGGTTCATATAAATCCAAACTTGACCAAAAAAATAAAAAATAATTTCTAGTGAGAAGAATAAAAAGTGAGGAGCATATGAAATGACCAAGGAATTAGTGTAGCAAGTGAAAGTGAAGGCGAAACACTGATTAAAAAGCATCCATAAAATGCCAGAAAAAGAAAGCAACTAAGACGACAACATCATATATCCATATCCCTCCTCCTATCTCTCGGTTTGGTCCCCATCATTCTTCCTTACTGTTACTGCTAGTCTGCTAGACAGAATTCAAATGGTGGAACAAGCAAGATTGACTTGTTCAGGTATCAAACAAATAAAGAAATGTAACTCCACACAAGATTTAACAGTACACGAACGACCCCCTTTCTACGGGAATGTGAAGGATCCCCCAATTCCACTCGCACCCGAAGGGGGATTGATTGCCACCCAAAGAAGAGAGATGGTAATCGCAATGAGCCCTGACCACACATAAACAATGGTGGGCGTCTTCCCTCGTCTCCCCATCAACCCTTTGGCAAACGGATACAGATGCGCTAATACCCAGAAACTGAAGAACACCCCGCCAATTAACCTGCTCCATTCTGGTATTTCGCTGTATATTGTGCGGCTGAACCCAACTGCTATGCCGATTAAGTTGACCATCATGATTGTTATCGGCGGTATCATGAGAGAGGACCATTTCACAATATAGAGGTCAGCAAACTCATCATCCTCGTCATCACCACCCGACTTTGAAGTTAAGGTGAAAGAGATTTCAATCCCTGCAATAACTTTCAGTAGCCCCTGAAGCACAGCAGCAAGGTGCGCACTAGTCCCTCCAATCAACCAAAACTGCTCGTTTCTCCACCACTCCTCTAGCTCGATGCCAGACCATTTAATCTCAAGGATGGCAAGCATGCATAGAGTGAGAGTAATGGCCAAAAGGTAAGTCAGGAAACTAACGTTGAGGGTCTGCACAATGAACTGACCCGAGAAGAGGGATAGCGCCGGGAGGAAGCAGTAGACGATAAGAAAGATGGAGGTAAAGGGGTAGATACCCACATTGAGGTATGCTATCCTTTGCAGAAACTTCATTCTTGAGCTGGCTAGGAGCGCGTTGTTGCGGGAGAAGAAAATCTCAACTGAACCAGTAGCCCAGCGCAGAACCTGATGCAACCTATCTGTAAGATTGATAGGAGCACTTCCACGGAATGCATCTCGCTTGGTCACACAGTAAACTGATTTCCATCCTCTGTTATGCATCCTATACCCAGTGACCACATCTTCAGTAACTGATCCATAAATCCACCCTACGCGCTCTCCCCACTCAGTCTTGTCTTCGTACCAGCACGAAATGACACTGATTGCCTCTGCAACAGTAGAGGCATCAAGAAGCTCACGGGGAATGGTGAGAGCACCAGGTGGTCGTCCATTCTTCACTGCTGGGTGATCTGCTAGTGGACGACCTTGGAACTCTGCCACTGGAATCGAATCAATGAGGAAAGTTGAGTTCCCAAACCTCTTAGGCAGCAGGGAGAGATTCATCTCTTCATCATCAGAATCACCCATTCTTAAGGATCGGTTTTCTTCGGAGGTGTTGGCTACTGAGGTATTCTTTCTGCGACGAGAGAAGCAGCAACTGCAACAACCAGGGTGAGTGTCTTTTGACCGAGGTGGGTCAAAACCATAAAGGGCAACTCTACGAAAGAGACATCCAGTTCCAACATAAACTGGGCCCTGAAGTCCATCAAGAGCTCGCATATTGACATCAAAGAAAACAGTGTTGTGATTGGCATATCGGTCTGAAGGGTCAATACCCTCAAATCTCTGAGGGAACTGGACATAACAAAGGCGGTCGCCACCACGATCCATCATGAAGCACATGCCCTCCCTCATTGCCTGAGAGTTGTAAATATAATGGTCACAGTCAAGGTTGAGAATGAACGGGCCATTGGACATGATGGCAGAGGCCCGAACGAGGGCATTCATGGCCCCTGCCTTCTTGTTGTGATCATAGCCTGGGCGTTTCTCACGTGACACATAAACAAGCATGGGAAGACGGATATCAACATCTGTGAGGTTAATGAGCCTAGCATCATCATCAGCTCCATGCAGCGGTTCATCACTGGGAGGTTTCAACATCACCTGCATGGCGAATAAATGTTAACCCTCATGTTGCCCTACTTGTTATAGTGTGCACATACAAAATATGTAAGAACAATCTCACATCTGCAGTTAGAACAAAATAATATAGGTTACCAGGACTAGAGGAATACCTGTATAATACCAGCATGGTCACCCTTAGAATGCTCAGGTGAAGCAGTCAACCAAGTCCCTGGCCAGTGCGTTCCATCAGCCATCCACGTTGCTTTGGGAATCTTCACACCCTCCACTGGTTCGTCCTCCCTGTTCTCTCTTTGAAGCTTCATGGCCTTGATTTCTTCCCGAGCATGATAAGCATCTGATCGTCGGCGTATAGATTCAGGCAGTCCATTGATCCGAACCTTGAATTCATCATATTCACGTTTTACCCTTCTTCGGTCCTTGACAAAGTCAGGCAGCACTTTGTTCTTGTATGGATCCCTCTTCAAACTGAAGTAAGATTCAGGATTCCTGGGTTCAATAGCATGTTTACGGCAGAATGGTGCCCATACATTAGCAAAACTAGCAGCTTCAGCCATGGCCTCAAAAGTTAAAAGGGCACCTCCATCATCAGAAACATAGCAAGCTAGCTTTTCAACAGGGTAATCAGTAGCTAGAATAGATAAGATAGTGTTTGCCGTGACAAGTGGTGGTTCTTTGTCTGGATCTGCAGTGGACACAAAGATATCTATGCCTGGAAGATCAGATTTCCCAGAGGGGTTGTTGGGACTAGGTGTTTCAAATTTCTCCTTCAAGACATTAAGATCTGTCGAGCGATTGATTGGGCAGAACTTCGGCAGTTGGTCAAGAAGCCAAGAAAAAGCAAACCATATCTCACAAACTATTGACATTCCCCAGAGCCACATTGCATCAGTATTTGGGTTATCGATCCTCCATGCCAAGAACAGCCCAAGGACACCCATACGAACAAAAATCAGAAGCCTGTGAACACGTAAGTAACAGAGAGAAAAAAGGCAATTATTTGCAGGGCAATGAAAAGAATGACCTCAAAAGGAATAGCACCACTCACCAGGCAGATAAACAGCGAATGAGTCTGGATATTTTGGAACTATTGAGCGTATGTAAATTTTAGAAGACCATAAACAATAGCATAAGCATGCACTTTATGAATACACACTATATATACTACGTAACCGGTACTCGTCAGAAGTCAGTATTCACAGCATATTTGTAATCCAAACAATAGGCCATGAAAAAAATTAAAGCAACTTCCATGCAAAATAACTGGTCATGGAGCTATCTATCTATCAGCAGAACTACACCAACATGTTGCCCATTAGCCAATTAAATTTTGGTGCGGTGACACATAGGTCGGAAGCATTCTCCAATCTAAAAAATTAACCCTTGATCACATGTGATCACTACCTTACGCTGACAGTCACGGGACTACATATGCGTACTCTATGGATCTTCTAATCACTTAATGCAGAAATGCATCTCAACAAAAGTCAGATGTGGCATGGTGATGTGTTGAAGTTAAAAGTTTTGCATATGAGATTGCCATCATAACCTAGTATATCTTAAGCTAAGGAGGTAAAGACTGGACAAGCATAAGGTAAGATATGTACCTATACGGGCTTATAATAGCTGCAGGTATTTTTATTTTCCGCGTGAGTGGCCGCCATGGTTTGTTCAACAACTCTGTTCTATCAACGACTTCATCTTCTTTCTCATCCCCAAAACCTCCCTCCTTGGGCCATATGGCATTCCCATACCCATAAGTTCCCTTTGTTTCAAAGAGCCACCGGTTGTGATCAAAATCCCCAGTTTGACTCCTCATTAGCACTGACTTTGTAGACTTCATCAGTGACAACCTCCTCTCATTTTTAGACAATACTTTTGGCAGAGGAAGTGGGAGCGGTGGCCGTGCATCGTTATCCGCAGCCACATCATCCAAATCTGTGATTTTGTACGGTTCCTTGCATCCAGGGCAAATACCACCCCCAGTTTTCACAGCATCTGTATAGCAATCCCGGCATATTTTGTAATCACACTCACAAGGAAGAATATCCTCCCCGCGTCCATCGCTCATCACCTTTGCATCACAGCCAGGAATTGCACATGATGAACCTTTAGCACCAGCCATCTGAGGATGGTTTGTTTCAGATTCGATCACCTTGTCCATAAGATGAGCTCGCGTAACACTATTAAATCCGCCCGTAAAAAGGGAATTGGACACATATTGCTCTTCAACCTTCTGTGAGATGGATGGATCCATGGGTTGGTTATCCGGGGTTGGTGGTATGTGCACTGTATAGTTCATATAGTCACCGCTCCCAAGTTCACTGTCGAGATCATCCCTGGAGTAGCTGACGTAGCGACCCGAGGAAGTTCTGCGGCCAAATGTCACAGTTGGAGGGATTGGAGTCTTGTTGTTGGAATCAGGCATATCAGAGTTTGATGACATATCCGAGCGGCTCGGCTTAAACGATCTGGACGCCATGTTTGAACCAGTAGCAGTGGTTAATCCTTAGTTGCTGCTTTTCACAAAGAAAAAGAAATTCAAAACTGCATCAAGACAATTGAAAAAGAAAATCAAAATCAACAGCGGATCTTGTCAATATCAAAACTCAACGGAGAGCAACGCAAAGTCAAAATATGATCCGCTGCCCATAAACTCGACAACAAAGCAGGAAACACTAAAAACCCGCATCATATGGAATGGAATCGGGTGAGTAAAGTAAACCCCCAAATCTTGAAAACCAGCAACCAGCTGCTAGTCTAAGAAACCACATCACATCAGAAATCCATGGACATTATTTTCCCCAGCAACCAAACGGACCAAGAAGAAGAAAAACAAAAAGGTTTTTACCTTTTTCTTCGTTAGTTGTCTAGTGGAGAAAAAATCGGAGCATGTCCGAATCGATTCGAGAGGGGTGAAAGAAAATGGGAGAAGAAAGGAAGAGAAGGTGGAACGCTTAACAAAATGCGAAGTGTTTATAAGAGGAGGGAGATCTGAAACATGTGTGTGTGGGGGGTGAGGGTGAAGTTGCAAAGAGACTCGACGAAAGCGAAAGGGTTTTGTCTCTCAACTCTCAAGGGGAATTGTTCAATTCAAATTTCAAAGGTGGCGAGTCGGTTATCTCTCTCTCTCTCTCTCTCTCTCTCTCTCTCTCTCTCTCTTTCTCTCTCTACAATTGTCCGTTGCGTTGAGTTATGTATCTATCTATAGTATCTAGTAGTAGGAGGAGGAGGCAGCAGCAGCATTTGAGAACAAAAGAAAGAAGGGAAAAAAGAGAAGACAAAGAGATATTCAAAGTGGGGTTTAAGACTTGGGGGACTTGGTCGTGAGCAGGACACTAAGCAAGCACTAATAAATACATCGTTGCCTTTTCTCACCTATTATTTCAAACTTTAAATATTTTTCTTAAATAAAAATATAAAAACACGTCAATACAAACGGGTCTATCTCTTGCTTTATTTTTTATGAGAATTGTTATTAGTACTCTAAAAATTACATTCTACCCTCTTCACAAGTGTATTTTTTTCTAATTTTATAAAATTTGAAGTACCAAATGAGATTTTTTAAATACTAATAATAATTCTCCTTTTTATTTACAAAATTACATTTGACGTCCCTATATTCAGGCCTTGTATTAATTTGGACCTTGTATTTCAAAATTTAGCAAATGCAATCCTTTAAAGTTGCATATTATTATTATTGTCTAAGAAATTAGAAACACAAAGCACTACTAAATATGATCACATTCAAATGTCTCAAATTTGCAATTTACTCACCTACTTCCATCATCAAATGTCTCGATGTAATTAAAAATAAAAATATTCATTTTATATTACATTTTGTCAATTTTGATGTGAAATCTTTTTATTTTTTCAACACACTTCCTAATCTAAGCAATAAGCACCAAATTTGTTGTGCATATAACGGCTTACCGTGTCAAAAGCCCCCCTCACTCATCGTGAAAATTCTTATGTTCACACTTTGCATCATGGCTCCATTCACCTCTAATTTTATATTGTGAGTTTTATAAGTTTGCTTGGACATAAGATTCTCTCTTTCGCTATCTATTGAATATCTCTTGAGTATATATTGCAAAGTATAATTAGTACTTTATATAATTTATTGATTGAATTCGAATTTAGATTCATATTACAGTGGTTTCGTAGAAAAAACAATAGATTCATGTATGCGATGGGATTTATGGTGGCAATTAAAGAGAAGGTTCTGAGTTGGTGGGTATGACTTAGAATCGCGGTGGATGGCCAGCTCCCTCTCTGCAGATTTTCCTCCAATTGTGAATTTGTTGATTTATATCGCATTTATTTATTTGATTGATTACTATTATTATTGATTTAGAAAGAAAGAAAGACCCATTCATGGATGCTTAGTCTTAATGGTTATGAATTCCGTGTGGCAGTCTAAGATTAGGTGTCTTTCCATTTTTATTACTATTATTATTATCGCAATTGGGAAGCCTCACCATCTCAGATTTTGCAGTGTCCATAAGTTTATGGTAAGGTTTTGACTCTCTCGTTTCTTCTATGGGTGGAAACTTGGACAAAGAATATTCCATATTCTATCAAAGATACAAAATAAAATAAAATAACATTGTCACCGATCTTTCAAAATAAAATAAAAGTTTGAATTTTTGAAGTAACATAGTTGTAGAATGGTTAAACAAAAACTGGCAGTTTTTTTTTATTTTTACTTTATACATAAAGAAAGATTAAATATGTAGATAAACGTGCATATAAAAGGTTAAAAGTCTTAAAAGTAAAAAGCAAATGGGTAAGGGTAAATGAAGGTCAAGGGGAAGCAATTAAATACTTAAAAAAGCAGGCACTCTCCTGTCCTTTCCATTCCATGTGATTATAAAAAATATAATGAGATTAAGCACTTTATGTCTGTTGCCCAAACACAAAAGAGAATAACACGAATGAGGATCATTTTTTTTATCCTTTTTGTAAGGATCTTAAGAAATTTCTAATTATGTTTTTTGCTATCGTACATTATACGGTTAAAAATTATTGTAATTTTTTATTTAAAATTGAATATAAACATTACCTGACGAAAATTAAACACACAATGTATGCTGAACGGACGTGATTGAAAGATTCCCGGATCCTCACAAAGAGAATCTGGAGCCAAACACTAACAGGTCAATTACGATAATCCATTGCCTTGTTCTAAGTTTCTCTATCTCTTATTCTTATCTCATGAATCAAAAAAAAAAAAAAAAAAAAAAAAGGAGAAATAAAAAAGAAAAGGGTATTGAGGAGATGTTAGTGATTACTGAATAATGAGCTGCCGGTGTTCAAGTCACGTGTGAAATCAAAATCAAACTTGGTTTGAATAAGAAGAAGAAAGAAAGCCTGTAAATTTCACATTAACTAATAATTATACACACACACACAACTGTATTACCAGTTTACCAAGACAAGAGGAAAAGACAACTCCACCCCACTCGGTTACCAAATGGCAATGCAATACTATGACAAAAGGAAAATGACCAAAGATGCAAGGGCAATCTCTAATCTTATAAAAAAGTGATTAAGTATTGTGGCAACGCTTCCCTTTGTATTTCATTTTATATAAGGGAGTTTTAATGAAAAACTCACACTACTGTTCACTTTAATGAAAAATTACATTTTTACATTAAAAAGTCAAACCTGATACTATTCATTTTATCTTTTATTTTGTCTTTCAAGCCATTTTCATTAATTTTCCTTTTATATAAATACTCACTAGCCAAAGATGAATTTATCCTATCCCTATCTAGTAAATTAATAAATTTGGTTTTTGCTTGTGAGTCATGAATATATATGCATGTATTACGTATATTGGTGCGATTTGTCATGGCATATCTGTCATGATATCGGTGCCACGACGTATCTTCTTTTATATTCTTCTTCCGTTTATAATTTATACGTATAATTCTATTAAATAAATAGAAAACAATTATACCTACAATGCCTACAAACTAATGAATAAAATAAGGAAAAACTTGATATAAGTCCAATTTTTTTTACCAATAGTAGGAATAGTCCAATTTATTAAAATAGATCCAATTCCTTAAATTTAATTATTAATAATTATCTATTCAATGATAAGATTTATTATAAAAATCAAATTTCTTCATAATTATCTCTTTGATTATTTCTTTTTATTTTTATTTTTTATTATTTCTTGTTCTTCCTCCTGCTTTAAACCCAACTTATAGATTTTATTTTTAATTTTATAATCAACCTATATCACATGTTAATTATTTTTATGTATCTATATGACAAATTCTTTTTTATAATCAACGTGTCACAAATTAATGTGTCTTGCTTATAGATATATTATGTTTTTTCCTACCTTTTAGTTATGTTTCATATCTCGCTTATAGGTATAGTATATATTCATATATTTGTTACTTGAGTTAAGGTAGAATGTTTTGTAGATAATTTATGTTAGTATATTAGTTTTTGTTGTTGTAAGATATTAATTAGATTTTTTGGAATTGAAAAATGCATAATATTAGAAGATTTTTAATTGATTTTTAATATTTAAAAAAAAAATATAAAATGAGTATAAAAGAAATAAAAACATATAATTAGATAACTGAACTCACTCCTAAAAACCATCTATGTTTTTGGACCTAGATCTAAAAGCCTCATAAAATAATGTTTGAAAAAAAAAAAATATATATATATATATATATATATAAAGATTTCAAATGGGATTATGAGGTGGGTTTGAGAAGATTTTGCAAGTCTATATTAATCTAATAAGATAGAATTATTAATATGAGGAGCAAAATCCGATAAATGTTGGGCACGTCTAGTCCAAGGTTTGTCTTTCTTGTTGGCCCGCCCCTCCTGCCTCGGTCCTCGGCGTATAGTGACCGCGTGGGCCCCCCGATTCAAGCAAGCACATGCATTCCCCACCGCTTTGCCCTTTCTTTGTTTTGAACTTTTGAGAGAGAGAGGGGGGAAAAAAAACATGCTTTATTTGGTCTCTTTACCCAACCCAATCCAACCCAACCATTTACCAAACCAAGCTCGTACAGTCGTATGAATAACAAACGGTTTCACGAAAGAGAGATTCATTTTATATTGAGAGATGATACCTTTTTCCAAACACGCATTTGAAATTTGAACTTGAGAATTGAGATACACGCAGAGCATGTCGCTATCAACACTGCTACATTGGGCCGAGCTCTACATTCCCACACACTCATTCAACTGATGGTACTCCGCTCCCAATGATCTAAGATATGCCAAGACCACACCAATGACCAATTTTATCTAGGATGGGCAATGATTATGATGGACGGGTAACCGCGATTATTTACCCATAGCCGTTTATACTCATACTTGCATAACCGTTTACCAGTTGGATAATTACCTAAACGGTTATACCCATACCCTTAACCGTTTATAAACGATTAACCATACCCATTACCGTGTACCTATTTAACAGTAACCGTATATCCGTTTATCCATTTTTTAACCCATTTACCCCTTTTTGCGCCTATTTACATATTTTTTTTAACTGTAACCGTTACAACTCCAATAATTGAAATAATAAGGACGAACGATTGTTTTAGTCAATCAAGGTAATATAATATATTTGCTAATAATTGATTTTTTACTAACAAAATACCTCTCATTACTTGAGCAAGCATATTGGAAAGAAAATTAATGTATTTTCGACATATTTTTCTTCCATACCCAAGTAAGTATTCAATTATAACATCCATATGATTACAAAGTAAAACTTCTAAAAACTCAAGGTAGTCATTATCACAAAAAACAACATGGGAATTTACAATGAAATTACTAATCTCCATCAAAACTTTGAGAAAAAATTACATGAACCCTTGATATATCATTCGGAGTCAAAATGACTCAGAACTAGAATCTACATCCAATCATGTCATAAAGTATCCAAATTTGGCAAGACAAGGACTCAGAAATATAGTCTACATCCAAAATTTTCAGCAATCCTCAGTGCAAAGTTAAGAGAAACAGAAATTTAAAATCTTCAGCTTTCCTGAAAGATCCCAAGGAATGATACTAAGTCTGAATGCATGCCAACTTGATATATTGTGGACCAATTTCCTAGTCCAGAAATACCGAGAGGTGAATACTAGCAAATGGTTCAAAGCATGAGAATTTATATACCTATTAAAAGAAACGGGTAAATGGGTAACGGTTATAACCGCGGTTAATACCCATAACTGTCCATTTAAATTTTACGGGTAAATGGTTATACCCATAACCATTTAATTATCCTAACGGTTACCCATAACCGTAACCGCGAAATTTAAATGGGCGGATAACCGTAGTTACCCATAACCGATGGGTATTTGCCCATCCCTAATCTTACCCTACACCCCCATGCTACAAATCGTTGCCGCCTCTGAGATCCGGATTGAAGAATGAAAATAACGGCTGTTCTTCCCGGTTGTCCCTTGTGATGAAAATATGATTTTGTTTTTGTTTTTTCATATATCTTTAATTACAGTTACAAGTGACCTGCGGTTGTAGAGTTGGCACGCTTGCAATCACAAGTGCAGATACTTCTCGACTCTTTCACCACTCGTTGAGATCTCCGGGTGTGAAGCTTTATATTAACCAACTTACCAGCCATCTGTTGCACAACAAACAAACCTTAAATCAATACTTCTAAACCGGAGTTGGGCTTCTTATGTTTGTTTATGCAGCTGCATGTAATAGACAATACAGTTTTGTCGACCAAGATAATCATACCATTCTCCAAACCAAGTCTTCCGGACCCAAGGGCTGGGCTGGACTTGAGTAGAGGAAATGTCTTGAGTACTGGGAAAGACAAAAATAGTATAAATCAGTCCCCGTGAAGATCTATGTCTACTCCAACCTTTTGACAAGATATACGAATACAGATAGCAGCAACAACAAAATAATAACATTTCACTTCAAATTTTCAGTCACAGACCTTGGCAAGATTCTGACGCATTTCCTCTATTTGAGCATGGCTAATGTTTCTTAGAAATGTTACAAGCCAACCTGGTCGTACAGCATCACTAGAAGAAATAAATAAAGCTATCTGCAGGCAAAGATGAAAAAGCAACTGTTGAGTACAATGGGTATACGACCAACGATATAAGTAAACGCCATGAAAGATGGATTTCGACAGACATTACTGTGAGCAATAATCTGAACGTTTAGGTATACATACCTTCCTATAATCTAGTATTCCTTCAAAAGGAAGTTCCAGTTCATCACTAACTATAACTGGTATGCAACCACTAACAATGGCATCAAACAATCTAGCAGAGGATGGAGTATCACCAGCTGGACTTAAGCAAAAGACAGACCTGACAGAGAAACCAACTCAACTAAATTAACGATGATACAATGAAATTACATCACAAGGCAGGGCAAGGATCCAAAAAATTTTACTTGCGCATTCCATTCTGAGCTGCTGCCTTTCCTGCTTCTCCTGCTGTCCCTTCCTCTATAGCTACACCCTCAGAACCACTTAGTTCTGCTACAAGTTGTGAGCGTATCTTCCCTCCCTGAAATCAGAACACAATAAATTAGCTATACCTGTTGAAATACAATTTGTGCGCCTGCAAATAAGAGCCAGGTGTTCTTAAGCTGAGAATGGGCCAAAATTTTATCCCACAATGATTCTTTAGCTGCACATGTTCTTTTATCATTTAAAATCATTTTGAACGCACTCAAGCCTAACTCCTCTAGTGTACGCGTCTCTTGCTTTAATTAATCCCGAAAGAAAATGTTACACCACTTCCAGCAGGTTCAGTTCAAATCAACACATTTTGTAGCCAAAAATAAGTCAAAAGGCTTACAGCATTTCTTTTAAGCCGGCCGCGAAAAAAGAGCAATGTTGTTCTCTTGGATCGAGTCTTGGATATGCATCTTGCATCACAAAAATCAACATTTGCAACGTAAGGAAGAATTAGATCTTTCTCCAGATAGACTTGTCCAGGTTTGTACCTATAAGTAGAGCAAAATAGAGTTAAATCAGTTTGAGTGGAGTAATGATCTTTAGTGAATTTAGAGCTCAGGAAGGAAATAAAGTGGAATAATGACCAGTTGCCAGTGGAGTCCATATCAGGAAGCAACCAAATTGCATTCTTCATGAGGCGGCGAACAGACTTAAAAGACCAGGGATGGTGAACAGGAAGAATGTGATCCCGTCCTTGGGATCGATTCCAGGCAGGCTGATCAGTGACCCACTTGACAACTTCCTTCGTACACAAATAACAACAATAGTACTAGATAAGTTTAGCAGTACGAAAGGGTCAAAATACAGTCGAACCCGCAGAAGGGCACAAAGGTTTAAGTTGACTGCGCATTACATGATGCTAACAATGTGAGATATGTTATGAACTTATGACACACACACACACACACATATATGTATGGATGATGTGCAGCAATTAGCAAACAATTAAGGGAAACCTTGGGAGGAGTGGCAGTCAGACCCTGTAAAGTGCTTTGCATTGCTGCTTCTCCAGTAAGAAGAAGCTGATGGTGGTGAAGAATGGGATGTAGAAGAGGTCTGCCTCCTCCTGCCTATGCACTCTCACTACGCTTTTCAACAGCCTCTCTGACTCCGGAGCTATCAAATCCGCCCAAAGCCAGTAATCGATTGAATGCTGCACAAAATTAGCCCCGTCAATTCAGTTCATCCGCATCCAAATGCTCCATTAAGAAAATTAGAAAGGAATTAGTAACAATAACAAGTAAAAAAAAGTAAAACCTGCTCAATGAGGCGGTGGACGGGGCTGCCATTAGAGGTGAGATTGAAGGTCTCCTTGTAAGAGTTTCGGAAGAGCCAGAGGAGATCGTACGTGAACTTGCTGGGCATGTCGTACACGTAAACCCTCATGGGCAAGCTAAGCGGGTAGTATGGATCGGCGTACAACCTGTGGCTGTCGCTCTGGAAGACCAGATCGTCCAGGTGCTTGAGTTGGGATTGGGTGGGCGTGGTGAGGACGGTGTCATCGCGGGGCTTGAAAGGGCGGGATTTGTGGGCGAGGAGGAAGCGCTCGAGGGAGGCGACGAAGGAGGTTTCGGGTTTGTAAGTGGGTTGGTTAGGGTGGAGGATGGCAGAGGGGTCGGCGGGGGAGGGGCTGTGGAAGGAGAAGAGTAGGAAGATGAGGGAGAGGGCGAGGAGAGCCAGAAGCAGGGGAAGCACTGGGGATTTGGATCTAGCCATTTGCTTCGCAGGCATTCTCTGTGAGCCTGTGAGAGCCTTCTCTTCAACTATTAAACTCCTCATTGTTTTATTCATCTCCGATGACGGCGATGCAAATACAAATTAAAATGCCCACTTGTTTATCGACACACTGGAGCCTGCTTGGACCTTTACATATTCTCCATTTTAATAAATATTAAAATTACGTGACGAAGGAGATAAAAATAACATGTCATACTATAGCTTGGAACAGAAGCACTCACTAGGAGGTCGACAGGTAATGGGTTAATGAATGGTTAAGGCCGGCAGCTAAAACTTGTTTTACAAATAAGGAAAATTGGATGGATTACGAGCAAGGCCTTGATCTGGTAGCCATCAAGCAAAGAGGTTGTGTGACATACTTAAAAACTAAGCACTAGCCCGTGCGGATTTCACAAGACATAAATCAAAGCGATAAACATGCGATTATATACAACTCAACGATATCTGAGCTATGAAGGCCACTGCATAGATACCGTGCATCCAAATTCGATTACTTACACAAAATGTGCAGAAACAATGGTCAATGTACTGAGAAGAACAGGAAGAAAGGAAAAATAAAAATAAAAAAGAGACGACATATATGTTCACGGTGAAATCTTTCAAACATCAAACTTCAACATCTCCAACGATCAACACCTAACTTTGCTGGTGCTAACCAGCAAAGTTTTCCAGTAAGCATATTGAATTATAAATTTAAACCATATCAAAAGCTGATCAGGTCATCCTTTGCTGGCGTCTGCTGCTTCTTTGGATCTTGGCTTCCTTCAGATGAACTTCCACCTTTCTTGCCAAATATCATCTCATCAAGATCATCCATCATGTCATCGTTGCTCCCTGCATGAACCAAACCTCGAGAAGCAGCTGGTTTTCTAATCAAGTAATCCTCTCTCACACGACTTGGCGATTCATCTGGCTCCACAGCAACAGGTATCATTGCAGGTTCTGGTGCAGTTGGAACAACTGAAGGCCTTATCAGTTCTTCATACTTGGACAGAGCCTTATGGATCTCATCATTCACATTCAATGCTTCAAACAGCAAGGCCTCGTTCTCTCCAGCTGTCTCTATAATTCTCTGGACAGTGGATAGAGATTGGCGGCACTGCTGTACAAGTGTGGCCGTCAAGTCATCCTGCCAATGAGGCAACAACATTTTAATCCATATCTCTTTTGATCTAATTCTTAGCTCCTAAATATAACTAGTTATTCTTGAACAAACATACGTAATTGAATAAGATAACATATGCCCGCATGCAGCATTATAATTGCATCAGGTTTTCATATTCCTTGTTGGGCTGACATTGTACTATGAGTTAAATTAGCTTTGAACTGGCTGTCCCCATGGAAGATGTCGTCTTAAGGTCAACCCAGTATCACTTGGCTCTAGATTGGATGGGATATGGTCTTATGGAACAGGCCAAGTGGTATATTCACCTATTTTCAAAGGCCCATTTTAAGTTTGCGTATAGGTAGTGTCCCTAAAACCGACTTGCCTAAAAAAGAAAAAACAAGTAAAAATCATATTGATCAGTAGATAACACAAGAAAAAGTTGCGACATTGAAAGTTCCATGCATCTCACAGAATGTAGGTGACAGAAATCCCATATATTAACAGATTAGATGCAGGAGTCAAAGAGGATATGCATGTGAGAAAACAAAATAAAAATCACCTGTAAAGCATCTTGTTGGGGTGAAGAGGAGAAAACAGTATTAAGAAGCTCAATACTGTTTCTTGCAACATCAAATGCTTCCTTTGTTTGTTCAGCCGTAAAGCTTTGAGCAGGAATCTCAACCGGAATCTGCTGGGAAAAACTAGCATCTGATTCTGAAGCAGAAACTGAACGAGGGGGAGTGAATATTGGTGCCAAGCTCTCATTGTCGCGACCGGGAAACCGAATCCCCCTTGATCTTAAACTCTGAAATTGAGGTGGTCCAAGCATAAAAGTATAAGTACCATGAAACCACTTCTTCAAATAACAGAAATATAGATCTAACAACTGCACCACCCAACACGATGGAGGCTCAAGAAAATCAGATTGTGGGTAAGGATAATAGTAGCATAAAAGCCACATAAATTATGAACTACGGTATACTTTCAATTCAACATTAAGCGTTGTGTTCCTTACCAATGGTAAACTGGCCAGCTAAATTATTTTCTGATCACTCTAGTACCAAGGCTAAATTGTACATTTCCTGGTCAGCTGCAATCAGACCTCATAGGAAGAACCTCAGGACAAATTGTGATGGCTGTTTCAAATTTTTAAGTACTTCCTATGTGTCCAGCTAAACTCAGGGGTAACAGAAGTGGTATTTGTCCTTAACTATGTTCTAGTCGTGAAAGAACAAGATGCAAGATAAATTTGATACAATATATGAAACAGGCACCAAAGGTTTACAGGTACCTTGTATGTTTCCTCATAAACAGGCAAATACCGGAGCTCACCAGTCGATTCCCCCCATGCTTCGATCAGCATCAAAGCTTTATTGCGATTATTAACAACAGTCTGAGGGTCGTCAATCAGCTTCACCATCTCATCAAGAACTCTCTCCGCAGCTATTTCTGAGAAAGCCTTTTCACAGTTCTTAACACATGTTTCAAGCAGCATTAGCGCAAGGTACTGGACCCTAGGATTCTTCAACGTAATCCGCTTTTTCAGCCCACGAATCAATTCAACACTGTTAACTCTTTCAGTATTGATCATGTCGCAAATTTCAAGATTCATAGCCCAGTCTGGTTCTTCGAGTGCCTCTGATGTGGCATCTTCAACGATCTTATCTGCTTGGTTTGGGCCTTGGAAGAGCTCCTTCACCTTGAAGCTCACTGAGCTAAATCCAGCACTCATTTTTCGACCAACCTCAGAGCCTTCGATCTTGAGGCGCTCACCAAGAGCGCTCACTTTCTCCATCAAATTGTCGCTCATCGTTGCAGACCTTTTAAGTCTTAAACAAAAACCTTCAAAAAGTTTTCCTAAAAATGTATGATAAATACTAATTAATTGTCATCAAAGATGGGAAAGATATAATTCTGCTGAAAAGAAGAAATATTATAAAGATTTCTAATATTCAAAGCCAAAGAAGAAGAATTTTCACTCCGCTTTATCAGGGCCAAGCCTAAAGATCAAGCAATCTAATTACAATTCTAGTTTTTTATTTTTATTTTTTTTCCTCCATCTTTGAGTAACTCAAAACCCAGGATCCATAACTAATGGAAAGAATGAAATCAAAAGCAGAAAACTGTAATAAAAATCGACCTTAAACCCCAAAATGATTGGCAACGCCGGAACTTTTCTTTCCTGGAGTCCCTCCCTTTTCTGCCCTTCAATTTTCTTGACAACCAAACTGAACAGAGAACAATTAAAGGAGGATACTTGAAGGATACCTCAAATAAAAATTCTTGAAACCGTTCAAAGGCTGTAACTTTAATTTCCAAAAACCCTATATAAAGTCAACAATCCATAATTTAGTTTCTTAAGCTCTTTTTCTTTTTTGGTTTGATGACTTTTCATATGCTTTTCTCAGCAACCAAGCAAGTATTTATGAAAAAAAGGGAATCGATCAGACCAGATATCGTCATGATGAATGGAAAAGAATCCGATATTTGGTTAAAACTTAAAATTGGATGGAAATTCAAAGAATACGTAATTGAAAACAGAGGGTGACAATTGAGTGCGTGCCTGCTTACCTCCTTCGTTTGTCTCTGCAAGGAAATGGGAGCTCTCTCTTTCTCTGCGCGTAGGAGTGGGGGGTCGGTTGGGACTCTCAAGTCTTCAGATGACAAGGCGCAACGACTCAGTAAAGTGAAGAAAGGCCCTCGCCTTCCTACCTTGGAGTTTCATTCAGCCTTTGACCGCCCTTTTCTCTCTCTTCTACGTTCGCTAACGTAATTACACTACCTGAATATTTTATATTTTTTTTCATTCTTTTCTTTTTAATTAATTAATTAATTAATTTGAAAAACAAAATATAATTATGGGAGGCAAATTCTAAAATTAATTTTGTGCATATCAAATTATGTGGTTGTTGATCATCAAATTATTAATTAAGTATTAATTAATGTGTTTATTTTTTTATTTGTCATACATCATTTAATTTGTATATTTTGATTTAAAAACTTAGTCTTTTTGGCATTTTCCTATAATTATTTGGCACCATCACTGATTTAGAATTAAAGGTTACACTAACCTCTGTTTAGCGTGTTAATCAATTTGTAGGTTAATAGGGCATACACCCCGCAAAAAGTAAGAAAAATCAAAGATGTAATTATTCGCATTCACACTTCATTATCATAATAAATTACAATTGTCCTCAATAAGTAAAGCAATATTTCTGATGGTAAGCGCGTACATGTTTATTGATTAATTAGGAGGACAGATGGCATTTTTTCCCATCTTGTGATTAAATTTGACAACAATTATTAACAAATTGGAGGTTTTAGAAGATGAGTAATCCTAGGAGATTAAATTTGTAAACTAAATTTTGTAAATTAAATGACATAGAAGTTGATGATTGGATTATTAGATAAACATTGATAAACATACTTATTTCTTATTGGTGATATATCATTTAGTTTGTAATTTTAGTCTATAAATTTAATTTTCTTAACATTACTCTTTAGAAAATATAGAAATAAATCCCTTAATTCGTCAATTGTCATACACCGCTTATGAGTAATAATTTTTGTCCTTTTATGTATGTGAAATAACGTATGTATGACATAGTTCAGTGACTCCGCTCTAAACTAAGAATTTTTTATTACATGGAGCGGTTGTTGTCTTTAGTGACTAATTCATCGTGTATTAATTCATTTAGTATTAAAAAAACACTTTTCTATTGGGGTATACCTTCATCTTCAAGGCAAGAAGAAGAAATTGAAATGAGAAAATAGAAAATAAAAAATTGGGTTGGAACGGTTGCTTCTAAGCCGCGTGGACTATTCTCATTGGCAGTTAGTCAGTCCTCAACGTCAAAGTTGTTGAATGACGAATTGTTTATATTCTCATCTCGCACCGTCGGATTTCAATTCCTAGAATCCTAACCTTTGCCCCACTAACACGCAAACTAGCATTACAAGGACCCAGATATTCTCCCCTGCTCGTGTGCTTGATCAAATCTGAGCCTCTGTTTCTTCAGTCAACTAATCAACGGTTCAGATTTAATTTTAACAAAGCACTTGTAAACTCATTAGAAACTCCTGCAAACCTCCGCCTCATCCTCCCTCAACAACCAGTCAACCCTCACTTGGAAGCAACAGCAGCGGGAAACGTTCAAGTCTGAATTCCACAACCTTTTTTCTTGTCTGTTAATCTATTAACTAAGAGCTCTGGATGTTCTTTTAAAATAACTGAAGACGTTTTTGTGAAAATATTTTTAGAACTAATCTTTAGTAAAAATGCAAGTAAATATTAAAAAAACACTTAGAAGTGCTTATTGGAAAAAATACATAACTGATGCTTCTTGCAGAAAACATTTCAAGTGCTTTTAGAACCCAAATTTTTTTTGTTTAAAACGCTTTCAATCATTTTAAAAGTATAACCAAACGAGTAATAATGTAGTTGGACAGCTTTGATCAAGTCATCTGCAAGTTTACAACACGTCTCTGTAAATATTGGTTAATTGTATTGGTTTTATATGTACATGGTTTGATCAGAATGATGTGATATGTATGGTTGCTCGTATGAAGCAAACGACTGGTACATGTATAAAACAATTGATGTTGTACATACTTATCTGTATATGCGTAATTTGAATTTATATAAGCTGCAACGAAAGAACATCAAAGTTTTCATTCATGAGAACATCACACGTAACATCAATTCCTCCTCCTCTAAATTACAACTTCCATTTCCAAACAAACAGGAAAGTACTGCTGCTACTACTGCCAACCGTGTACTTGTAGAAGGAAATATCAACTTTGTATAACACTACTTAAAAGCTTACGCAAATGAGACCGTGAACCCTTGGTTCCGTGCTAGGCTGGGAAGGTTGCTTTTAGTAGCTAGCAGATGTTGGAGAATGGACTCACTAATGGACCGGACCACTTTCTTCCACTTTCCTTCCACCCTCTTCCTGCACTGAAACCTTATCCACCGTCTTCTGGCTCACTTCTGTTGCTGCCTTGGCAGCCCTTTTAAAAGCATCGGTTACCCATGATGTCCCAGTTAATACGTAACGATTCTGCATGATTGCAGATCCAGCACTACTCACCGTTTGCTCAGCAGCTGAAAACGCAATCTTGGTCTTCTCAGAAACCTGAAACCTTTCATCCATTTGCTTCACCTTATCATTTACCATGGTTGTGCCAGCACTAAGTTTATCAGTGAAACCAATCTTTTGGTCCAAAGAAGAAACTGTGGCCGTTGCAGTGGAACTAAGCTGGTGTTTCTCATCAAAGGCCTTTGCCTTGTTGATCGCATCTTTTCCCAAAACGAATCCTTTGGCGAGCATGCTGCTCACGACATCTTCTGCGTTGTGAACAGCAGGTTGAGCACCAACAGGTTTAACATTTTCCGTTGCCTGAGGAGGATGAAAAACCAAACGCCGTCAGAAGCAATTATTATTGATGATAGACGAAAAGGTGCCCTTAGAAAATAATATTACAGTTGGAAGTGCTGAAGCCACAGCAGCTGGAAGCTTGTAATCTGGAGCCAGATCTATGGTAACGGACTGATCGACAATTGTTGCTCCCTGAAAGATAAGACACATAATTAAGAAAATCAGATGAGATGACAATAAAACTGATTTAGAGTAATCAGAATATCAGATTCCACCCGGTTTCCATTAGATAGGTAAGTTTTGCGAAAAAAAAAGTAAAAAGTCGGGAACATAAGTTAAACAACTAAGGAGAAAAAGGACAAGAAGAGAAAAAAGAAAACTAAAGAAGCGTTCAGAAGTGAATGACCGAAAGAAGCACTGAAGTTTCTGCCCCCTTGAAATCCTTGAAGGTAACATATGCAACCTGAGACCTCTCGTTGTCACTGCAATAAAGTAGAAAAGAAATCAACTTCCTGCGTCTCAATGCATTAAAACAATTAGCAAACGGAAAAGAGAGAGAGAGAGAGAGAGAGAGGAAATGCAACCCTTGAATTTCAATGTATTCAATATCACCAGAGAAGGAAAAGAAGTCCTTTAAATCAAGTTCCGTTGCACCGAGGGAGACATTGCTAACTTTCACTGTCCTTATCTGTCATGTGAAATTGAGAAGATGCATGTAAGCATGAATACGGAGTAAAGAAATGACGATCACATTGTATAAATCATAGCACGCCCATATTAACGATGATCACATCTGCACAACTGCCCTTCTACTGAAAAGCATCAGAAAACCATATTATGTTCTCTTACAGCCAAAGTTTCAAACGGTAATTACCACAAACAAAAGCACTTTCCTTTCGATAAAGAGAACAAGTGTAATTATGGAAAGGAAATGCTTTCTAGTACAAATTAAAGAAATTAAAATAAATCCCTTTCCTTTCCCAAAAAAAAAAAAAGGAAAAGAAAAAGAAAAAATTTAGATCGGACTAATATTGTATAAGGGGATGTGTTCCTAAATGCAAGAAGCACTAAAAGACTCACAATTCAGATTCCGCAACAAATTTTCTATTTGAATTCATCACAATTTGTAAATGAAAAACAAAAACAAAGCTTAAAATCATAAAATCAAACAACATAACATAAAACGGATCAAACATTCAAAACCAATTTTTTTAATTTGGTAAGGTAATGATATTTATTTAAGAAAGGAGATAACAAAATGAATCAAACCATATACACTTGAAAAAAAAAAGACATTACACTCACCTCCATCATCAAACCGAAGGCGTGTTTGCAGTTTGCTTGATTCCACATAGAAGAAAGAAAAAGAGAGACGGAGGGAGGGAGGAAAAGCAGTTATTAGGGAGGGGGACAGGAGGGCTGCGTGGCAAAGTATGTTACGAGTGAGTCAGGTGATGTCAGTTGCTGTAATTTGGGCCGAAAACCCAATCCAACGTTATAAAATTGGGCTGGCTCTGAGGCCTACTAAAGCCTTGAACAGCGGTTGTGCCGTGGCCTAACAGAGCGTTGTGGTGAGCTTGAGGGTCCCACAGGCGGAGATTTAGGGGGTGGGGGGAGAGAAGGTGGTGAGTCCTTCTTGCTTGCGGAATAACAACATAGTTTGACCTTTCGTATCAAGTAGAGGTGAATTTTAATTTGAGAGAGAAGAGAAGAAAGAAGTGATTGGATTGAATCAACTGTACTTATTGTAAAGGCATTGTAACAAGAACAACCAAACCAAACCAACGAAATTTCCTTGGTCAGTCTTTGTCTGCAGCCAACCACCAAACAACGCAATCCAAGGGAAGCAACCCCATAACACAAGGAAGGGAACGGCAGCAACAGCAGCAGCAGCAAACAAAAAAAGTGGAAGGAAGAATGAGTTTCCAAGATCTTGAGGCTGGTTCTTCTCCCCAACAGCAACAGCAGCAACAACAGCAGCAGCAGCAACAACGACGACCATTCGTTTACTCGAATGCAATTCAGAACCAGCAGCAGCAGCAAAATCGAAATCAATATCTTTACGAGCCGTCTCAGGCCCTGTCTGCCGGGATTTTCCAGATCAACACCGCCGTATCCACTTATTACCGCCTCGTCAATTCCCTCGGCACCCCAAAAGACACCCTTCAACTCCGCGACAAGCTGTCAGTACTACTTTTCATATTCTCATTTTCTTCTTCTTCTTAATAATAATAATTCTTCCCCTCTTTTCAATTTCTTGTTAGGTTTGCATAATTAAACATAATATTTGCTTAATTGATTGATTGATTGTACATTGAGAGTTATCAATGTTCCGACCTAATTCACTGTTTATCTAAATTGGGAATTGGGAGTTGGCACTGGCAGGCATAAGACCAGGGCGCACATTGGGCAGTTGGTGAAAGATACTTCAGACAAACTCAAGCAAGCTAGTGAAACTGATCACCATGCCCAAGTTACTGTAAGCATTCAATTCATTATACCTGTCTAACTATGTTTAAGTAAGTTGTTATTATCGGACTTCACCCTTTTTGGGTGACAAACTGCAGGTTGTCAAAAAGATTGCGGATGCTAAGCTTGCAAAGGATTTCCAGGCGGTTCTAAAAGAATTTCAGAAGGCTCAGAGGCTTGCAGCTGAAAGGGAAACAACATATGCTCCCTTTGTTCCCAAAGATGTTCTTCCATCCAGGTATTATCTTGTTACATGTTCTTACTAATATAAGGAACAAGCTTTTACACAAGCATTCAAGTTTCTGTATAGTGTAAACTTGCACGTCTAAGTTGATCGACGATTTAACTCTAATTCTTCTCTTTATTATTTATATGTTCTACTCATCAATTCCTTTCATCGTATTGTGCAGTCATCCTGCCCATGAGCAGGAGATGAGTTCATCTAGGAGTCCCAAACAGCAAGCTCTTCTTCTAGAATCAAAAAGGTGGGCAACTTAATATATTTCAAGAAGTTTAGACACTTCTGTTATTTCTCTCTGTAATACCCTGAAGGAAAATTCGTCATCCTAAAACCATAGCAAGTTTCTAGATGAGTCACGTCCCTTAAAAGGAAAGGAATACCTTTTTAACTAGTTATTGGGATTTTTCTTTTGTGCCTGATCCTAAAGGTTCTCCATTTCACCGGTAAAATTGTTACATGGATTGTGTTGACCCCTCTCATTGTTTTGTGAGCCTTGATAGGCCAGGTGAATGTAAATTCTTTCCCATGGTGATGTTTTCTCCTTTTTCTTATTTTTTTTTTTATATGGAAACACATCTTCTAACTGCGTAACATTCTCCAGTAATTGGGACCTGCCCTGCAAATTAGTTATTGCCCTTGATGTTGAGTGTCTTATGTGATGCAACTGGAGTCCATGGTTAAGTTATAGATTTGAATATTTTGTATGCAGACAAGAGGTTGTACTTGCGGACAATGAGATTGCATTCAATGAAGCCATTATTGAAGAAAGGGAGCAAGGGATCCAAGAAATTCAACAACAGATCAGTGAGGTTAATGAGATTTTCAAAGATCTAGCTGTACTGGTCCATGATCAAGGAGCTATAATCGGTTAGTCCAGTTTCTGTTCATTGTTACTCAGAAATTGAATTTGTGTTTGTTGAGTCACTTGTACTTTGTGTGCCCTACTTTGAACGATGCTGTCTGTACATGTGTGTGTTTCAGATGATATTGGTTCTAACATTGAGAACTCCCACGCTGCAACTGTGCAAGCGACCTCCCACCTTGTGAAAGCATCCAAGACCCAAAGATCTAATTCATCTCTGGTAATTTTCTTTTCCTTCAACATGAGTTTGTTCAACCCGATTCCTCTTTTCTCTTGTTTTGTGTATTCAACTCCAGGATAAGTTGCTATTCAACATTTTTAACCAAAGGATGCGATATATTGGCTGGATTGATATGCGTAGTTGTTTAATTTCTTTATTTCAGCTATTATATATAAAGCATTGGATTAATAGAGGTTGCTAATTATTTGTGCTATTTGGGCAGACTTGTTTGCTGTTGGTGATATTTGGAGTCATCCTCATCATTGTGATTATAGTTGTCGTGGCTTGAGCAGTGTTGAAAAGGAATGATATATAAAGTATTGGTGTTTCCTTGCACGAAGAGCTCCTTTCCATGTCTCCTCTCCTCTCTTTCAACTTTGAACTAGGTCTGATGCTAATGCCAAACGACTCAGACTCACCTCTTGGCGTTGGAGTGGTTGGCATCCTGAACAGTTACTATGTATACGTGGGGTATAGAACCTGAACCCTATCCAAGACTAGAAGCATTAAGCATAGAACAAGCAAACAGATGTATTTATCATTTTTTCCGTAAACTAATGATATATGTTCTATTTTTTCTTTTGTAAGTTTCAAAGGGTGGGGATTTTTACACTCTTGTTTTTTCCTTTTATTGTCATTTCCTTGTTTCTATCACGTTTCTGTCCCTTTATTCTGTTTTGATATATTAAATTCAAAGGCTAGAAAAAGAAATGGAGTTGAAAAACCACTTCCGTTTCCATTTTTTTTTTTTTTTTTTTTTTTTTTGTAAAGATATGTGCATATGATGAAAACCAATGAATTCCTATTTTATATAATTAAACATGCCCTTAAATTAATTGATTTACACACAAGAAAAAAGGTAAATAAAAGGAAAGCTTGGCGGGAAAACAAGATTGGATCTTTTATGTTTGTGTAAGCCCGTTTGAGAATAAGAGTTGAGCCCAAGAAACTCAACCCAACCCATCTTGAAAAGATAAGAATAAAGAAAAAGAGAGAATAAACTAAAATAAGGGAAAAGGTTCCTTGCTGCAAAGTCTTGGTCTCGTTGGATTGGAATTTTGATGGATTGATGTTTCCTTGTTCGACAGAGCTTGAGCTGAGATGAGACGACAAACTTAGTGGATCCAAATCTCCATTTTCTCACAGAAACCCATCCTTCCTTCCCTTACTTCCGGCGTCGCAGCCACCCACCCCACCCCACCAAGGTAACCTGACTGAGATCTCTCACCTGGGTTTGCTTTCTGTCTTCTTCTTTTTTTTTTTTTATCAAATTATTCTTCAGGTCAGGCATTGCTTGTTAATATTCTTTTCCTTCTGTGGAACAAGTATTATTAATACGCGGTTCTTGCTTCTAAGAATTCAATTCGATTCAATTTGGTTGGTATTACTATTAGACTATTAGTATTATTACATGATTTCTTTCTCTTGTCTTTGCACTTTGTGTTATCAGTTGCCTATGACAATTCATCATTCCTCCACACTTTGGTTTGATGCACTTGAGGAATTGACCTTGTTTCTTGTCGCCTTTGGTCTCTCTCTCATCATAAGAAGATTGTAAGATGTTCTTCTTACAGTTGCAGGCCCTTCCAGTTCATAGAATTCGATTCAATTGGACCATTACACAATTTCCCAACTACTCAATTGCCCTCTTCTCTTCATATTCTTAATTCCAAATATATCGTGTTCCTTATCTTGACTTGAATATACACGATCCTGTCTGTATTCACTCCCATAAACCTTTCTGATAATCTTTCTTATGGAATAAACTTCATGACTTGATTTTTGGTAAAACAAAAGCAATGACGTCCCTAGTTCACTCTGCAGATAACATCTCGAGAGCCCTTTTCCCACTCACTGTCAAGGAAAGCGTCAGTCCAGGTAAATACTTGTTGTACCCATGATTTTATGTTTCACCTCTTTTCCTGTATTAATGCGTAAGCGTGCCTGCTCTGTAATGGTTCTTGTGCTTATTATCTTGGCAAACATTGCCCTTACGTCGGTTACCTCCACGTGGTACACTACTCGCCTTCAACTGTACAGGATAATGTACTCAACTTGTTATTCTCAATTTGCTTTTTACCAATTTTTTTCTTATCAATTCTGGAAGCAAAGAAGTTACATTCAAGCGGCCAATAAATATGAGATCAAGAAAGGGAATTTGGAATTTGCAGAGTAGTTGAACCTGAATGTTGTTTTCGAAGAAGATTTCTTTTTCAAATCTCTTCTTGGAAATTAAATGGGACATTAGAAAATCATCTACCACCTCACTTTGCTAACTTCTATAGTTCTATGTTAAATTTTGAGGCAACCTAGTGATATTTGAAAGTTCGAAGGTGCCAATCTTCATTAGCTTGTGGATTTCATAGACACATCAGGTTTTTCAACCTGTTAATGTCATATTGCTGTTTGTATTTATGATTTGCAAATATGAAAATTATTGGAAGGCGTCATTCCTTTTGCAGTTGACGTAAACTACTGCATGGCCTCTGTGGCTGATGTGGCATAAATGGAAGGAGAAGTTGGGCAGATTCTCCAAGTATATCAAGTCTTTGCTGGGGATTGACAGCACAATCCCAATGGTGAACCCAAAACTTCCCTGTCGTCCAGCCATATCCTATAGGCCTATACAACCGTCTGACCTTGAGATCTTAGAGAAAATCCATGCCGATTTGTTTCCCATTAGGTACATAATCTCATCTGCAACTTTCGCATGGGCATGTTCTTTGCTACCGTGACACAGCTTTCTACAAAAGGTTTTGCCAATCTCTACAGGTATGAGGCTGAGTTTTTCCAAAATGTCGTCAATGGACATGATATTGTGTCATGGGCAGCTGTTGATCGAAGTCGTCCAAATGGTCAGAGTGATGAACTTATTGGATTTGTAACTGCACGAGTTGTTCTTGCAAGAGAAAGTGAGGTATGTCCTCTATATTCCTGCCTCTTTCTTTCCTGTGTGAATTTATGGGGAGGAATCACCACTAACTGTAAATTATGTTGGTTATTATTTGGTCTTTCTGGTTTAATTGAAGTCATTGGAAAATTGGGAGTATTTACAGAGGTTTACATTCACGATTTTGCAAGTATATGGAAGTATGGTTTGCTGCATTGTTTTGTTCAAGTTTCCTGAATTACCCTAACTCTTTTATGAAAAAACCATTGGTCTTGTAGATTGGGGATTTGCTCAGTTTCGACTCATCAAATTCAGATCAGACGTTGGTCTACATTTTGACACTGGGAGTAGTAGAATCTTTCAGAAATCTTGGCATAGGTAAAAGTTTGTCTCTTTTTTGATATGGAGGCTAAGACTTTCTTTCACTATGTGGTAATTTTTTTTCCTTGGACTTGCAGCTTCAGCACTTATTCGTGAGGTCATAAAATATGCCTCAAGTATTCCAACCTGCCGAGCAATTTACTTGCATGTCATTTCTTACAATAATTCTGCAATCCATTTGTACAAAAAAATGTCATTCATGTGTGTAAGAAGGTTGCAAGGCTTTTACTTGATCAATGGTCAGCATTATGATTCATATCTGTTTGTGTACTATGTAAATGGTGGCCGATCTCCTTGCTCACCATTGTAAGTATAACACGCTTCTTTTTTGGTTTGTTCTAATATACCATGTTGCTTTGATGAAGAAAATATTTTTCTTTTTCTTTAATAAAAGATGATTGCAGATTTTTTAGAAAATAAAACATTTTGGCTACCTGCAGTGGACATGTTTAGCTCACTCGATTGGCCCATGGCATGGATTTGCATTCTTTAGAGGCAATGTGAATATATAAACAAGTTTAAAAGATTAGGAGAAAGACATAACAAAAACCAAGTTTTCAATTAATTTTTGTTATTAATATGCATTTATCTGCTAGATATAGGTATCTTGAATCTCTGAAGTTGTAAGTTATTATACCTGTATGTCCAGCTATTAAAAACGTAGAGTTTACACATTTTTTGTTGAGATTCCTCAACAAAATGATGCAGGGAAAGGATTGTATAGTAGAAGATAATAAGAAACATGCAATAGTGGAGAGAACCATAGCTTAGATGCATGTGACATTGTGGTTTTATATACTTGTAAAAAATAAAGTCTCTGTCTTGTCAAGTACTTAGAAACTGAACAGGTTATTGATTTTTATTTTGGGATTGTTTTATGTTGCAGGGAGCTGGTTACAGGAACACTGAACTGTATGATGAATGGTCTTAAGTCTCTGCTTGCAATGCTACGGAAGAACGATGACAGGAAGGTGTCAAAGTGGGCGAAATGTAAAGAAACTCGTAGCCATATATCGATCACACAAAACAGGAGAAACCTGACTGCAGCGGACTGTACAGGGTATGAGTGTGTTTGATTTGTTTGTTCATGTTAGAGGTTGGATCAACGGACGGCGATGAGCAATGAGTGAGCAGGAGGGGAAGTTATGTTGATGCAAAGTTATAAATGCTGCTTTCTACCCATGCATTCAGGTTTAACCATACCAATATACATTTACATTTACCGCGGAATAACATGTCAATGTAATAAGCGTTGTAGCGTTGTACTTGGCTTGGATGAAGTTAAAGATAACAAGCAGGGTGTCACTTGTGAGATCCTTGATTATTTGTTCATATGTTCTTTTTAATCTTTAAGTTATTCTCAACCTCAAGAATCTGGAAAAGAATCGTTCTACGACGCATTAGTACATTTTATCTTAATTAAATGTCGACTCACATATTGTATAAGATTTAGGACGAGGTCATCTCCGCCTCCCTCCAGGCTCCAGTCAAAAATACCTAAAAATTTTTGGAGTGCACGTAACGTTAGTATATATTGCCCAAAATGTAAATGGGGAATATAAGCCTCCATTAATAGGTAGAAAGGTGGGGACTTTTGGCAACTCTCCCTATAGTTTCCCTTCCTCCTCCCCAACCCCAACTAAATATAGTCTACTCATTTTTTATTGGCAGAAACAGAAACAAAATTAGTGTGTGGTCTAGTCTTGTGGTGTGTCCGTTAATTAAGATAATAAAATATTTCGAGGGAGAGTTGCCCTTAATTTGTGGGGCGGAGGGAAACTCAGCCCCCAGCCTTACGCATGCATGCATGCATACATACACGTTTCTTCCATATATATGTAGGGGCGAGATACGGAAGAGAGGAAACGACAGAAAAGTGGTAAAAAAAAAAAAAAAAAAAAAAAAAAAGAGAAAGAGACAAGGAATAAATTTATAATGGCAGCATCATCTTCCCTCCCAGTGGTGGCTAGTCGCCTGGGGAACCGGCGGCTTGCAGCTCTCGCTCTCTGCCTTGTATTGCTCATCGATATTACTACCACTACTTTGGTATTGGCTTCCAACAAGGGAAGAGGCCGCGTTGCAAATAAAGGTGCTGCAAAGAAAGGTGGTGGTGCACACAGAGGTGGTGGCACACACAAAGGTGGCGGTGCACACAGAGGTGGTGGTGCACAAAAAGGTAGCGGTCGAAAAGGTGGTGCACCTGTCACTGCTGGCGGCAAACCCGGTGGTGTCGTACACGCTGGTGGTTTAGCACCTGCTGCCGGCGGCAGCGTCCCAGCTCCTGGAGGTGGCGGACCCATCACATACCACGGAGGGCCTCTGATGACCGGCGACATTAACCTTTCCATCCTATTTTACGGCCAGTTCACAGCCGAACAAAAGAACGTGATCCGGAGTTTCCTGAGGTCCCTCGAGAACACGGAGAACGATCACGTCGCCGCCGTGCACAGGTGGTGGGACGTCATCGAGAGCTACCAATTGTTCGCTGGTCCAAACCCCGGTAAAGGTACCCCACCCAGACTCCGCATCAAGGTGGGGACCCAGCAGAGCGACGACAAGTACTCGATCGGAAAAGTGATAACCTTTGAGTTCATCAAGAGACTGGTGAATAAGGCCGGCTCCAGAAAGCCCAACACTATTAACGTGATCTTCACCGGGAGCCAGGTGACGGTGCACAGCTTGTGCCGTGGCAAATGCTATGAGCACGGCTTGATTGAGAACAGACCCTACCTTGTCGTCGGAAACCCCGAAATCGAGTGTCCCGGGGCTTGCGGTTGGCCATTCCAGAGGCTGGACTACGGTACGCCTAATCAAGTGACGGTGAAGCCCCCCAACGGCAACATGGGCATTGACGCCATGCTCTTAAACTTCGCCTCCGGCTTGGCTGCCACCGTCACGAACCCATTCAACACTGGATTCTTCAAGCCGGGACGAAAGAGCGACCCCGTCGAGGCCGGCACCGCGTGCGAAAACATCTTCGGAAGCGGCGCTGTCCCAGGGAAGACCGGCAAGGTTGAGGTCGACCGCGCTACTGGTGGGTCTTACAATGCCGTGGGAGAGAAGGGCATGAAGTTCATGCTCCCCGCCGTCTGGAACCCACGAACTTCCTCCTGCTGGACGGCCATGTAATATAAATTATATATCTCGGTTAAATACAAGCATGCATGCAATGGGAAGAAGAACGTTACGTACAGTACTAGTCCTGAGCCCTGGGTCCTGCGCCCGACTGATGATGGTACACCCCCAATCCCTAATATCCCAATCCCCATGATGATCAGGTGTTACTTAATGCTTGATCCGTGTAATTTTTCCCTTTTTGTAATTTATTATTTAATTGTGTCCGTCCGCCTGACATGATTACTAATCGTGCATGAATTCTCGATAGTATTAGTTGGAGCTAGAGACCCAGAGGGGATCTTTGCCATAGTATTAATTAGTAACCAAACAATAGAGAAATTTTTAAATATGACGGGAACACAAGTGATACATCACGTGTTTCAATAGAAGTGGTGGAAAATTTTATTTTTTAAGTGATTAACTTTTTAGTACACATATCATACTATTTGTATAATGACACGTTATGTATTAATTACATTGAAAAATCTCTCCCAACAACGGTGGATGCATGTATGGTAATTGGTACAGATCGCGCGAACCAGGCACCAATTGAAATTGGTAAGTGAAAAATTAGACAATTCAAGTTACAAGAGCAAGGTAATTCCTTCTTGTACAACGACAACAAGGGTACCCTATAAATATATTGAGTATTGACCTAGCTGTAAAAGCAACTAACATATATACCTATATCCTTGCCAAATATGTATAGATTATTCTCACGGAAAAGAATCCTCGCAGGATCTTTTCCTGAGAATTCGAGGATTTCATAATCATATTCGTTCATCGTATATCGTGTGATTAAAAATGATTTAAAATTAAATACAAATAGTACTTAACGAAAACTGACCGTACGATGCACGATGGAAGAACAAGATTACGGGATACTCCGGATCCCTAGAAAAGGATCCGTACATGCGTACGTGCCAATCAGACCATCGAGACACGTGTGTGTGTGTGTTATAGGCTTAAATTAATTGACTGGGACCTTGGACTTGGATTTTTATTTATTTATTTTGTTTGAGCAATCGGGAATCGGCAAGGAAAGAGACAGTTATATCGATTTCGATACACTGGACTGAAGGGCTGAAGTTGTTAACGACAAGTACAGAGGCACGTATAAATTATTCTTCTTTTCTTTTTTTCCTTCTTATTTGAATGATCATTATTAAATTACGTTAATATCTTGTGTTAATTTTCTTATACATAAAAAAAAATTAAGTGAAGAATGTAAGAGAAAAAGAGGAAAATAAGAAGAGAGAGAATCCTAATTCAAATTATTTAGGACAAGGATTCATCCATTTAAGCATCAACCTTGTATGCAAAGACAGAGAGCATGGTCAACTTTAATAATCTGATTTAAATATAAACTCAGCGATTTCGTTTTAAGATGATATTAACACCTCAAGCCTTGATTCAAACCATGCATTATTCAATTTTAACACTCTCCAGAGGATCAAACGAAAGGAGGTTGCACTTGTTTTCCAAATTCTCAAAATTAATTGTTTCATCCTTGTTCTGCCGAGAGTCAGTGAATGAGTGAGAGTACGAGGGAGGGAGATAGCCAAGTGAGGGAGAATTAGCCTAAAATCTATCATTTCATAAACAATCAGCTGCTACATCCGCATCTGGGAAAATAAGAAGACCAAAACCATATATATATAGACACATACATATGATTTGCAAATTTAAAGGTAGCTGCTGCAATTATTCAAATATTTATTTGTGCACATGATGATACATGTTACAAGTTACCCAGCGTACATGTAATTCGTATCTACATGTATGCTCATGATGATGACGATGATGATGACGACCCATTAAATATCATATCATGCACTCACCACTCTCCACTACATTGACCATATGTATGTCTCTCATCACAAGAAGAAATCAGAGGTACCTAAATTGGAAAAACCCAACCAAATCCAATCCAAGTAACACAATTTTTATTACTCTTCAACTGCCAAATCTCCTCCTCTCCCTCGTCCTCCCACTCCTCCTCATGACCCCTGTTTTATTTGACATCGGACTCGAAACTGGTAGCACCTTCTTCTTCCTTGAGCTGCAGCAGCTCCTTTTGCTTTTGGGGATGGCTACTAGTTGAAAGCAGATTCAGCAAAAAGTCTGTAAAGGCATGCTCATAGTTAGGCAATTTGGCATACCCAGGAAAGTAGTTGATGTCGATCACAAAATAGCTGTTGGGGTCCTTCGAATCTCTTATCATGTCAAAGTTGAAGAAGTTGAGCTTGAGGCCCACGCGTATCCTCTTCGCCGCCTCCTCAACAAACTCCAGAGGAGGCATTTCGTGAGGATCATGAGCCAGATTATGCTCGTCATTCGCCGAATTTGATATCTGCGAAAACGGAAGCACCGCTTCTTCTAATGCGGTCACCCGCTCCTTCGAAATGTCCGGCAGCGACCTCCGCTTGACGCACTGGACGTGCTCCCCAATCGCGTAACCCTTGAACACCACCCCGCCGTGGTTCGCAAACTGTTGCAGCAAAATGGGACTATTAGTATCGGCTAGAAGACTGCGCAACCCCTTGGGACTAAAAATCAAACACATCTCGTGCGACTTGGTGCTGCCATTCGCCAGTAATGGCTTTGCAATCACCGGAAACTCCAACCCAGCCAACAACTTAGCTTCTTCTTCGCCTTCCGGGTAATGATCAACCGGCACCTGTTTGGGCACCGAGATCTTCGATTGGAACTTGTCGCCTGACTGACGCGGCTTCAATTCAAAGGCAGCGAAGACGTCGAGCATGGAGACCCGATTGTGGAGGCGCTCGATGGACTCGGGCGGGTCAAGAATGAGCGTTTGTGGATACTGGGACGAGTATTCCTTGAGGTGTTGGTTCCAGTGGGGGCCGTAGATCTTGTGGATGATGCAATCGAAGGGGCCTTGCTCGATCAGGGTCTTGGCGGTGGTGGTGGAATCGGGGATTGAAATGGGGACGAAATCGATGCCGTATCGGGAGGCATGGTGGAGGAGAGAGGGCTGGATGAAGGTCTGCTCTTTTTTGGGTGCGAAGGCGTACCCGATGCGGTAGCGACGGACCGGTGCTGCTTCTGATTCTGATACTAGTGACTTTGTGCTTGGATCCATCTCTTCCTCCTCCTCCTTCCTGATTGACCTGATTTGCTTTTTTGCTTGTTTGGTATTGCTATGGTAAGAATGAGCACTCATATATCGTAGCACCGCCGCGACCTTTGGTGGGCGGGACCCACTTACGTCTCAAACATGATATTTTTCTTATTTTTGGGGGTGGGAAACAGCCCAATATATTTTATTCTTTTCCCTTTTTCCTTTGGACCGTCCATCTGTATAATAATTGTTGATAGAAAGAATATTTTTTTTTAAATCATATTGTCTGACACTAACAGTTGGATGATAAAATTAGGGATCTACTATCCACACAATTTTTTTTTACTTATTATACACCATTTGTTAATTGTGTTGGTTGATTTTTTTCAATTCATCTGATCCGACGACCGAAAACCAAAAAGGTGTGGAAGAAGTAAAAAAAATGTGTAGATATCACAATCCTAGAATTATTAGTTAAATATTAATTAATGTGCTCATTTTTTATTGGTAGTGCATCACATGATTAATTAATGTGCTCATTTTTTATTGGTAATACATCACATGATTAATTAACGTGTTAATTTTTTATTGGTAACACATTACATGATTTACAAATGCAGTCTAAAAAGTTGGTCGACCTAATATTTCTCTAATATATAAAAGGGAAATGTTAAGGAGATTAAGTTTGGAGATAAAATTTGCAACCTAAATGATATGTTACCAATATGAATAAACACATTTCTTAACGCTTAAGTAATAAGCCAATGAGTAATGCTAGGAAAACAAAATTTGTAGACTAAATTTTGTAGACTAAATTATATGAAAGTTGATGAGTGAATTATTGGTTAAACATTGATAAGTGTGCCTATTTCTTATTGGTGACACATTATTTGGTTTGCAAATTTAGGCTACAAATTTAATTTCTCTAGCATTACTCTAAATGAATCATCAACTTTCATATTCTTTGATTTTCAAAATTTTGTCTACACATTTTGTCTCCATTTACCGACTAAAGAAAGAATAGGAATCGAATTTTGGAATGCTCAGCGACAGATGCTGTAAAGAAATAGAAAAAAGAAAAAGAAAAAGAGTAAATACTTTACTCTATTTTGCTTCCCGTACCTCGTATCGTTCGTTCCTTCTTGAATCAAGTTTCTGCAAGTAAATGATTCTTTCCATACAACCCAACCCAACTCCTAATGAATTACACATACGACTCTCTAACAGCTCACGCAAACAAGTCAACTCGTCGAACAAAAAGCTCACGAAATGAAATGAAATGCACAACTTACAAAACAAGTGTTTTACACGGGAATTACCAATTGAAATCCAACTGCTTCCCACCAAACTGCACAAAATATAATTTACCAGCAACCACACCTGACCTTTACTTTTACTGCAGCCAGTCCGTCCTTCAGCAGTTCGTCTGTACAGGCATACTGGTCTTAGGTCTCTCTTTAAAAGAGAAGGTAATGTTTGAGTTATTGAGGGATATTATTCTCATGCACATGTGTTGAGGCCATATTATGGAGCTGTGTCAATGCAACGGTCGTAGCTTCCAGCTGAGGTACCTGTTATGCCAATTAAGCAAACTTGAGTCCTTAGTAATGCTCTATCATTTTTCACTACTCACCTATTTCCCAAATTCAGAAAAACAAATTAAAAGCTATTTTCAAAATGGAAAAACAATGAAGAAAATGACCGCATAAACCATCAGGTACCTTTCCTTTCTTGCTTGTGTTATTCCCATTCCTAGCCACCTCCTTCCCGAACCCGGCTCTCCTAGGAGTCTTGTTGGCACTAGATGTAGTGCTGCATTGATTCTCTTCATCAACACCGCAAACACCATGCATTGCTGAATCATGAGGTTTTGCATTGTTCTCAATAGAGTTGTTTAAACTTGCACATGTGCTTCCACGCTTCTTTTATGGCAGATAATGCTACATCGTAACTTTCTTGCGAGAGTGACCCTTCTTCACCCAATATTATGGCTCTTCGACATAAATCATTGTAGCGACGGACTTTAGACTGAACTTCATCCACTCTTTCACCAATGGCATGCCTGCTCATAGCAGCATTTGTCCATCGCTGCAATATATATTTGGGAGGGATGATGAAAACACCAGACATTTGGAGAACAACAATAGCATGTCTACAGAGATAACCTTTATACTCGAATAAGTGGCAAGAACAATATATATCTGATTTTGATTCATTCCACTCTACAGTATAATTCTGATTGTCTTCAAAGTCTTTAACACTGTACGTAGTTGATGTCTCGCCTTCATTTTCTTTCTTAAGATGACAAGCAGCTGCTCCCAAAACCTCAACTTGAAAGTATTTGAAAACCTTATGTGTGTACACTAGTGACATTTGTTTCACAAACGGTGACGGAGACGTTAACTCAGGCGTTTCATGCCAACCATCAAAGTTTGCTTTCAGTTCCTCTTCATACCTATCTTCAAGAATTGCTCTGTATCTTTCCATAAACTCTCGCAGTGAAGTTTCCCCTTGAATATACTTGTTAAAGGAAGAGTTCAAACTTTCTGACTGTGAAGTTGGAGACAACCCAGCGAAGGATATATCTCTCATGAAAGTAGGGGCCCAACGAGTACGATCTTCAAACAATGACTGCATCCATTCAACGTCCCTAAGATTTAAATCTATCAATAAGTTTCCACCATCTCTTTTCAAATTGTTGTTCTGACCAGGATTTGAAGATACACTTACTAAATTTTTCCATAAAACTATCATGCCACATGCTTAGAAACTCGAGCTGCCTGTGCATCTTCTCCATTATGTTCCATAAAGAAAAGCAATGGCGTGTGCCTGGAAATACTGTTGGAATAGCCGCTTTGACGGCGTCGTTCTGGTCGGTGAGTATTACTCGCGGAGCTTGTTCCCCCATTGCTATTAACCATGTTTGCATTAGCCACATAAAAGTATGAACCGTCTCATCTGCAATCAAAGCACAGCCATGTAATGTGGGCTGAATATGATGGTTCACTCCTATAAAAAGAACCAGCGGTATTTTATACTTGTATGTGAAGTATGTGGTGTCGAAGAAAACAACATCGTTGAAGTTAGTGTAATCTTCCATTCCCTTGGCATCAACCCAGAACACATTTCTCAACCCATGCTCTTCATTCAGATCAACTGCATAGAAGAATTTTGGATTGTCTTCCTGTATGCGCATAAAATATTCAAGCAGCAGTTGAGCATCCCCTGCTTCTAAAGCCAAACTCCGTCCATTGTCATGCTGATTTCGCAAGTAACTCTCCAGACAATCAACATTTCGATAGGCACTGAAGAGGCTGGACACTGCAGCTAAACTCTTGCGTCTCCGGATTCTAACATCATTGTTAAGGGGGTCAGTGTTTCTGTGGCTGCGAAAGAAATGTTCTTGATCTGGTAAAAGCTGATGGTTGTGGTCCTTTACGAAACTATAAACATATCAATTACCACTTGGCCTGCGCTTGACATGCATGCTCTGCAGCCAATTTTGGGAGAAGGTCGAGGATTGATGGCATCATCGGACTGCTGCTTGTTTGCGTATCGGATGCATGAAAATTTGGCATCAATGAACTCCCCGGATACTCTAGAGCGACGACTGCTCAACTTAGCAGTGCCGAAACCGACGGACTTGGCATATGCTTTGTAGAAGGTGTATGCGGCTTCATGAGATTCAAACTCCATGGCGTCATGAGGCTCTGCAATTGAAGGGGGCGCGAGCGCGAGGGCAGGACCAGAGGAATCCATGAAGGTGGTGGGAGCGGTGGTGTTGAGGAAATTCAAATCGACTCCGCATCCGGCATCAAAAGTGGTAGGGAAGGAAAGGGGTGTAAAGGTTTCATGGGTCCCACAAACATGGAAGGAAAGAGGCTTCTCCCATGGACATAAATTCAAAATTTGGGAGCTCAGTGTTCCCATCACCGAGGTAGTCTGCCTGATTGATTGACGAAGGTGTAATTTTTCTAACTGAATAGTGCGAGAGGGAGCGAGACATATACAAATAGGAAGTGATGAGACTGAATAACCCTAATCCTAATCCTAATCCTAATCCTACCTGAAGAAAGCAAATTGAAGGCAACTCACTCACTCACTCACTTCTCTGACTGCTGAAGAGATGAGATGAGATCCACCTGACCTGGAGCTCCGATTTCAATTGTCAGCGTCTTCTTCTACGTCAAGCAAGCTCTCCTTTTGTGATTTTTTTTATTTAAAAAATATATATATATAAAAAACTGAAACTCCCTGCTTATGCCTTTATGAACTACTGTAGTAGTGAGAGATAGAGTCCAGAAAGGCGCAGACTTGGTTTAGAGCCCAATAGGCCCATATAATGTCGTATGGGCTCGCTGCTCCTGCTGCCGCCGCCTATCGGTATCACTATCAGACGCCGGCTAGAGAATAAAACTCTCTAATCTAGTCTACTCTGTGGTGGTGGTGGTGCCGTACAACGGCACAGGCTAGTAGCATAGCTTATTTTACGGCAATTATAACAAACGACCGACATCCCCAAATCAATTGATATTGATACACTGGATAGCCGACGGAGGAAGAGGAAGAGGAAGAGGAAGAGGAAGAGGAAGAGGAAGAGACAGAGAGGAAGAGGAAGAGGAAGAAGAAGAGACAGAGAGGAAGAGACAGAGGAAGAGACAGAGAGAGGATGATGAGAATCCTCAACTTCAACTTGGAGCGGTTCATTGAAGGCTCATTCAGTTCAACATCCCTGCCTTTCTTCCTCTCCTCCCAACGCGTGCGTGCGTCACTCTCTCTCTCTCTCTCTCTCTCTCTTCATGTAAATGCATGTATTGGAATGTGCAGAAAGTTGCAGTTTCAGCCTTGCAGCTCACTTGCTGATTCGCTGACTCATGGCTTAATCTTTATTGCAGGGGCACGGCCGGCAGGGACGGAGGCAGGGACAGGGACAGGGAGGGTCCTCGATTTCTCGTGTGGTCTTAGCATGGCTTTGGCCGGCAAAGGTGTAATTGTCGACCACCAAGCTTTTCATAATTTGACCTCCTCTCAGCTTCAGCACAAGGGTGCAACAATTCCAGGTTGGCAATATTATCATCATTACTTTCTTTCTTTCTTTTTGTTTAACTTTTTGTTTCCCGTTTAGAATCATTGTCAGGACTTCCACTTCTTGTTAGAGGACATTCCATGGAATAGGAGCAGCAGCAGCAGCAGGAGGAGGAGCTTCCCAAATTTCCAAGCCACAGTTCACTAAGCTTTTGAAACATGCACGTTTCAATCTTCTCCTTTCTCTTTTTTCTGTTGTCTTGCATTCGTTTCGCCGTGTTTATTATACTACCTTTTACTTCATATTATCAGGTCACAAGTCATATATCATCCATCTCCAACATTTTTGTTCATGACGGTGCTATCGGTTCATTACCAAAATGTGATGCAAAAGTTCGTTTAATAAGTGATAGTCCGTCTGCTGTGCTCTCACTATCCCGTATTCTCTGGGGGACTTCCACCCGTGCAGTTTCTCACGATTCATGTCCCTTGACAGTTTATGTGGCTACTTCTATAAGGTAATCAACTTTCATTATCTAACGTGTCTTGGTTGAGTACATTGTGCAACCAACTAAAAGAAAACACGCTTTAAGAATTTCTCATGACATCAATGTTGATTACATGTTTATTGATATATATTTGATCATGCAGTTCAGGAATTGGGGATGTTATTGACCTTGGATCTAAAGGAATTAATGGATTTATAGCTGCTGATATTGAGCGTTCATCACTTGTTTTATGTGGTAAAGCCTTCTCAGATTTAAATGTAACTAAAGAAGCACTAGCGGCCTTGTCTGGACCTGTTATATTTGCACGGGGAGGCCTTCCACTATGTGCAAGGTACAGGTTCTCTATTCTTTTACTGAGCATTACAGTCTTTATTACTATACCATGGGTGATTTACAATGGGAGGTTCAAATTTTCAGGCTTCTAGTGTCTGGTGATTCTGTGATTCTTATATTTGCAGCCAAAGGTACCTTTAAGAGCTGCAGACATCTGTTGGTGCCTAAGGAGGCAGGTGTAATTCTTTCTTCTGAAGGTGTTGCACCATTGTTTCAAACTGGTGGCCAAAATCTGTTCAAGTTCCCATCTGTTGTAGTCCTTGCATCTTCTGACAGGTAATAGAATCTTGTAAAGAATGGTTCGGTTCCATTTGAGCATGTTTCGAATAGGAATGAGCATCGGTCTTTGGCTGTGCTAGCCAAATTGTTATCTTACACATATCACTACACTGTAACTGTCATCCAAAGGTTGTTTTGTGTTCATTCTTAGTATGTTGCATATCAGTAATCTTTCAGAAAACCCCACACTTCCTGCTTCCGTTCATGTTAATCCTCTTTCCTAATGTGTCCTGCGCATAGTGACCTTGCGTTGCTTTTTATTCTATTTTCTGTTCAAGCAGTACTGGCGTTATCCCTTCTGTTTCAAAGCTCTCCCCTGGCCAGGCAGCTTATCACTTCTTAGCTGGTTATCAGAATGGGCAGTTCATGCCCGCATACAACAAGGGCCCCTCGTCTATTCACCCAATGGAACTAGCTAAGGCATTTCTGTCCAAGGTCAAATAATAATTGTTTCTTTAATAATATGCTTTGCCCATTCATATAGATTTGTTAATGCCGTGTTATGAATTTGTCAATAATGTGAACAATTTACCTTTCTGGGTGGTTCTGCAGTTGCAAGATGACAAGATCTCATCTTACTTATTGAATGTCAATGGAGAAGAAAAGAATGTAAATGGTAAGAGAAAATGGGATGACTTTCAGCTTTCTTTTGGATAGGTCATAGGAGCGAGCCTCTTGAATCTTGATACAGTTACTCATATCCTAGAAAATTGTCTAGCGCTTGAACTAGCTGCAGTATGAAATCCTACTTTTCTACCATGTTTCAAATCTGAGTTTTAACTTATAAGTTGGTGATGATTGATTATACGTGAATTTAAGGAGTTTGCAGACTTAAATGCATTTAGTCAATATAATTCATTTGTTGATGTATCAGGCAAAGATTTGGCTAATCTGGTGCAATCAACTTTGTCCGAGAACATCCCACCATTTGAAGCTAAAAGTAACCTCATGACTGTTTTATTGCTTTCCCTTGTTGTTAAGTAAATTTTGTAGGTATAATTTTGAACTGGAAATGTTGTATTACATGTCCCCAGGTGGGGATCTTGAAGACAAGTACAAGAGCTTCCTGTTGAGCGAATTTCAAGAAGTGCCAGAAGAATTATCGTTTTGAGATAGTTGCGTCCCGTCTTTGTTTAGACCCCAAGGTTTTAATGTAATCCTCTTCTCATGAGATAGCTGTAGGCAGATGTTTGATTTTGCTTCTCACCTTTATGTCCGGTGCAGAATACCAGAGACTCAAAGAAATGGATAATACTTGGGTCCTGAGGACTTACCGAAGGATATGTGCCAGTAATAATGCAACACGTGTGATTTTGTTTTGAAATTCCAATGACTTGGCTCACATACAATTCATAACACATCCCTAATTTTTTAGAACAATGAACATGTTATTGACCCATGTATTTGGATAAAAGATGTTTAGGGCCCAAGTATTATCACGAAGAAATTCCTCCGGTGCAGGTGCTCCTCTTGTCTCAATGGAATTGAAGTTGTCTTGTGGAAAATATGGCAATATGATGAACTTGTTGCTGTGTTAAGATGGGTATATGAATAAGTGAACCAACATGGACATGGCTCTGTTGCTTGGTCATTGTAGACATGACCTGCTATAATTCTATTGCAATTTTGGAAGAGGAACTTAATCGCATGCATCAAATTGTATTGTAGTTGTAGCCTGTAGGAAGGCAGGCTGTTTGTCGTTCCCCGTCCCGGTCATGTATGTATGGACAGAATGAGCTCCATGTACAATATTTTGTATGGCCGGCGGGCCTGCTCGCTCGCTTTGCTGCAGAGTTGAGTTGTTTTATGCCGCTTAACTGTCAATAAAGAAACAAAATTAGTTTTATGCCACCCTGCTTTCTTATCTGATTCTGTATGTTGATGATTATGTATAATATATATTATACAACCATCTCTCTCCGTGTGTACATATAATATATAATCTGATTCTATATATTGATGTCGTCTTCTTCTGCATTGCATTGGCGGTGTCCATACCCTTCTCCAACGGTGAACGGTCCAACCCCCACGCATTAAATACTACTCTTGCCTGTACTAGTTATAGGTTGTAGCTACGTGCCTACCTACCTGCTTCAATTCCACCATTAAGTGCTTGGACTTTGCAGCTGCTGCTATGTGCTAGCCCCTAATTCAATTGCAATCCAAATCCCAAGGCATTCCCTAGACTATATTTCAGAAATTCAGATCCCTCCCTCATTCCCATATAGCTGCTATCCATCCCATCCATCCATCCATCGATGGCTTCTGCAGCAGATGCTATTTGTAGTTTTGATGATGATGGTGCTGATGAAATTAGTCCATGTTCAAGGACGACCACAGTCTGCGTCATGGATGCGTCCGGCCGCCTGGGCTCCTCTCTCGTCCACCGCCTCTTGCACAGAGGCTATGCAGTCCATGCTGCACTCCAAACCCATCACAGTACGTATGTTAACCTATTACCCATGTATCTATCTGTAATCTCTAAATATCTTGTTGAATTGTTTTCTTCTTCTTCCTCCTCCTTGGAAATGCAGTCTTTATGTTATTTCCAATCCTCTGTCAGAGGAGTAAATAGAAACCAATCAACTAGCAAGCTGGATATATTGAAGTCTTTTAGCTCATACGTACACTGCAACTCGTCCTCCTTTCTTGAGAGTTTAGTCTTCCGATTTCCATTTATTTCCATTTGTTTAATGAATTATTATATGTGCGGGTGCGGGTGTTGGTGATGAAGCAGGGTGTTTTGATGACGAATTGGTAAAGAAGAAGAAAGTGAGCGTTTTCCGTTCAGACCCCTTTGACTACCACAGCATTATGGACGCTTTGAAAGGATGCTCTGCCCTTTTCTACTCTTTCGAGCCTCCTTCGGACCACCCGACTTATGATGTACGTCTCCCTTCCATTCCAATACTCCATTAACCAACTTATTTGACTTTACTTAATCCACATCGATTAATTATGTATAATATTTGATGCAGGAATTTATGGCAGAGGCAGAGGTCAGAGCAGCTCATAACGTACTGGAAGCTTGTGCCCAAACTGATACCATACACAAAGTAGTCTTTACATCCTCTGTAACAGCTGTGATTTGGAGGGACGACCGTACAACTTCGCCATCCTCCTCCCATGACATTGATGAGAGAAACTGGAGCGATGTCAATTTTTGTAAAAAATTCAAGGTATTATTTCATTTCATAAACATAAGCGATTTTGTTATTGCCGCGTAGATAAAGTGAGCCGAATGCAATCCCGTATGGTTTAGCTCAATTTTAACAGCTCAGTCATTTTACATTGATCAAAATGTTCTGATCAGCTGTGGCATGCCCTCTCGAAGACCTTAGCCGAGAAGACAGCATGGGCTCTAGCAATGGACCGAGGACTGAACATGGTGTCAGTAAATGGCGGGCTGTTGATGAGCCCCGATCTCACCATCACTAATCCGCATCTAAAAGGCGCGGCTGAGATGTACCAAGACGGGCTGTTGGTGACTGTTGATCTCGAGTTCATTGTTGACGCACACATCTCCGTCTTTGAAGACGCGTCATCCTACGGAAGATACGTATGCTTCGACAGAGTCATCAATTGCTACAAAGATGCCGTTGAGCTCGCCCGCATGCTCTTGCCGCCTTCTCAAACTTCATTTCTCAAAACGCAAATCCAATCCCAATCCCAAACCCCAAGGTTTGATTTGCTCTCACTCGCTTGTCATTTCAATTCATGCTTTGCTTCTCTCTCTCGTCTGAAGTGAAATGATTTGAACAATTTGTGTTGAAAGTTGAAACGTACGATTGCAGTTTCGAGGAGACGGAGACAATGGTGGTGTACCAACAGAAGATAAGCAACGAGAAACTCAACAAACTCATGGTCAACTTTGACACCGCCCTTCAACTGAGCCGTTAATTTTACTACAGTTGATACCAAAACGTCGAATGCTTGTGAATTAAGTGTGCGTTAGATATAAACGCTTTGACAAGAATTTGTAGATTTTTTTTTGCTTTATCTATATATAGAATTGTTAACGGGAATTTCACTTTCAACCAATCCAATCTTCGCTTTTCCTACTCTTAACTTGTAACGCATGCACATGCATCATGCAGCATCTCATGTTTGGATCCTTCTAGTTTATACCATATCATTGATTCTTCAACACAAGTTTCACAATGGCCTAAAATGAGAAATAGTTGGGTGCGACATTGTCATGTGATGTTACAATTCACACATGGGATAAGTAACAACATGACAGTTCTACAGTCGCACCCAAGTATTTTTCCTCCAAATCAATTTAATGCATAACTCAAATTCTTATTAGCATTTCCATATGCCCCATATATCCAAAACAAATCAACAACGGTACAAGAGTCAAGATAATTTACACACATAATTCAAGGCTACTTTTTCCTACCTGCAGATCTGTAGATGCATACTCAGCAGGAGGAATCTTTAAGCACTCAGTGACATAGAGACGATCGAAGAGAGCTTAAACTTGCGGACTCTAGAAGAATTTTCTGGCTGGAAGAGGACCTCTGTACTAGACCTTACATTTACCTCCATCCACTCAGAAGCTGAAGCTCCTTCGCTCCGATAATCACGAGGCGAGTACAGAACTTGAAGCCTCGAAGGGGCTGCCACAAACAAAGGGGCCAATATTTAAGCATGTGGCTAAATGCAATGTCTATTCCAAAGCTTTTAAAATTCCAATCAGGATGTATGCCTTTGCATCCTCGATCGTTTTATATACTTCAGCATAAATAATACTCAACCGAGAGAGAAGAAGAACTTGGGGAATTACCAAATCCAAGCATGCTCGTCTTTTGGACTACAAGGCGGCCAATTTTTGATCTTTTGATATTTTTCAAAGCCTGAACATCTTCCTGCTTACCCTTGAATTCTAGAAATTCTCCAAGAACATACTTACTACCTTTGAGCTCCAACCTGCAGGCCAATAAAAAAAACACTAAACAGCATCCACATAAATGAATTCATTGTGTATCAAACAGCCTATTTCTCTGTAGTTCCAACTTGCATAGAAAAAATTACTTAATGATTAGACTCAGGACAGTTAAGAAAGGCCTAACTCCCCACTGACTTTGCCTCGAGTGTTAAGGAATTCGACCCTTAAGTTCTTCGTAGTTGGTTCATTAACATTTTACATATCAGCTCACCCATATATTTATTCCTGTGGTTGTAGCGTGTATTGAGTTTCATAATTGTGAATTATATGGGGTTGGCTCTGAGCCGGCTTCACCATGGCTTACAAGATAATACCAAATCCCAATTCCGAGGAAAATTGAACAGAAAACTTTGAAAGTAAAGGGCAGCAAACCTATCCCATGTTGGAGCTGTACTAAGAATGAAATCAAGCTTCTGATGCACAGATTCTTGCATCTCTTTCTTTCCACCACGGAAGGCACCTTTAAACCAACCAGAAAACATGTTTTTTGGTTCTGGTTTCAGCTGCACCCACTGGTCATAGGTTACGACTTCTGATGGAAAATTGCTTGATTGAATGGTACTACAGAAAAATAAATACATATAAGTAAGACACTAAGACTTCGATACACAAAAAAAGTAAGAAATGTTATTAGGATGAAAAGTAATTAGATTCGAAGGGCAATTGCACCATCCTAAAATTCCTTCTTAAAAACAATTTGCAATGCATGGCTTTAAACGTCAATACCTCTCAAACCACATATATCTACACCTACATGTCAAAACCTCTTAAACCCCCCTCCCCCCCCCCCCCCCCCCCTCTCTCTCTTTTGATAGTTCAAGAAATGTTCAGAAATCAGTCTTTGTTCACTAGTAGACCAAGTAATAATGAGCAATTGAAAACATGAGAGGATTCCAGGACGTACCAAACTTTTGGATTGGAAAGGATTACTTTGCAAGACAAATATCCTTGTGGTAAAGCAACTCCTCTTTGTTCTAAATATGATTCAAGAATTGAAGCTTGTTTTTTGGTCTCCAACACCTGAAAAGTAGAAAAAATGAGGATAGAAAAGTAAAGACCAAATTCCAAATTCCTTATTTACGTGATAGATACTAGATAGGGCCGTAGATGTTATACTAAATGATCACAAATGAATATCCATGCCGCCATTGTCTACGAAAATGGAATGCATACAGAAAAAGGTATAGAGAATGCAAACCGTGCACTGGTAAGTCATGAAATAAACCTTTGAATCAAAGTATTACCTGGTTACAAATGATTCGCGATTGCATTTAACAGGCCACACAAACACATTGGCAGGCAGCAATGAAGATGCTTGCTAGGACTTAGGAGGAGAAGAAAAAAAATGCTAAATTAAGGGAAGGGAAGAAGAAGGGTCTTACAGGGTCAGGTAGGTGCTGTGCCTTGTGATTACTACTGTAGCCCTCACAAACCCAGCTGCCATCCGCATTCACTGAAACTAATCCTGATAAATTCTTTACACTCACGACCGCTGCCTCCCTTTTTTTTATTTTTATTATTTTGAATTTGATTTTTTGTAAAGAAAAAACACAAGCAAACGAAGACGAACAACAGATAGATTCATCCATCAGCATAATAGATAGAAAAAAGAAAAACAATTGAAAATAAAAATAATAAAAATAGAGTCAGGAGGGTTTAGTTTAGGGGTTACCCTTCGGAGACGAGGACCAAATCGATAGTCTGAGGGGAAGCGGTATCAGCATCGGGAATGCGAAGGCCGACGTAGACCTTACCGCCGTAAAGCTTGGCCAGCCTGTCACCGACGGAGAAGAGAGCCTTGGAATCAGAGGTCTCCAGGTCCAAGACGTCGTCGTCATCGGAGGAGACGAACCACCTGTACAACTGGTATATTATCAGCCCGCAGATGATCTCTAACCACATCCTCTCGATTCGATTCGATACACTCTCAATTCTGAATTCTAAATTTCTGACTCGTGAGATTTTTATAAAGTTTCTAATTTCTTCGCCGCGTTCGTCTGATTTTGGTGAAAGTAGTAGTTAGACTTTGGGAAGGGAAAAGGACTCATCAGTAATTTCAAGTGTCGGGGGAGGACCGACAATAGATTGGAGATAATGACCGCTTTCTTCCTTCGCTTAACGCGCTCTTTTTATTTTTCTTTCTAGGTTTTATTTATTTTTGTGTCTTTTTCTATCGGTGCATATTTATTGACGTGCGTTTTAATTTGATTTGAGTGCATAAGAAAGTGTTAATATGGGGTGGTGGCTTGATCCGGATAAATGATAACATTCAACTATCACGAATTTCGAACTTTTTCATGCGCTTATTATCATGAAAAATGATAGAGGAAAAAAAGCTTTACATTATCAGTTATATTCTTTTCAAAAGATACGATGGATGATCTACATTCTACACATTTCTAATAAAACATGTTCTAGCTTTCCTCAGCCTTGCCATTGCTGACAACATTATTATTCTCTTCCCGTGAGTTTTCCTCATGGACTTGGTGCAAGCTCCATTCTTGGTTTCTCTTATCCTCCATGCCCATTCTCTTCATAGAATTCAACTACCCTTGGAGGCAAATCATAGTCTATCTCACTATCTGTTAGCTCACCATTTTCCTTGCCACGCTTATCCGCCACACCATCCTCCAGTAATCTAGACAATTCCTCAATATTTTCAATAGAAGCTGCCTCCTTGTCTCTGAGCTCATCTTTTTCATTAACAATGCACTGGAACTCGTTCTCTTCGTTCAATATGCTTTCCTTTAGTTTCATGTTCTCAGCCTTTGCTTCTGCAAGAGCTTCCTACAAGAAGATAACTTCATATTCAACTTCCTTCAAGCTATCTTTCAACTGGGCTTCTCCGTCCTTCAAAGCACAAGCTTCTTCATTGGATTTTGTGAGCAAATTTAGCAGCCTGTTTATTTCTTTTTCCTTCAAAGAGATTTCTTCTTCTGAATGTTTCACACAATTCGCCAAGTGAAGTTCTTTCTCCTCCCAGTCAGCCTTTGCGATTTTAAACTCGGTCTTGCATTGTTCAAGGTTTCTTGTAACAAGATACATTTCGTGTTTTGCATCATCAAGCATGCCTTCATACTTTTCGTTGGTTGCTTTCAAGACCATTTTCAGGTCTTCTATCTGCAACTCATTACTCTCATACTCAGCTTGATTAGACAGCAGTTTTTCTTTGGCTTTTCTTGCGTCTGTGGAGACTTCATGTAAGGCTGAAGCTAATCTTTCCATTGCTTTCTTGCTCTTCTCTTTTTCATCCCTAGGATTTTCCAAATCATTTATGAGTTTGTTTCTCTTCTAATAGGGTTTGATATTGGATGTGGCAAGCTTCTCATTGCTTAAAGCCTGCGCTTTCTCCTCCTTCAAAGTTTCAAGCTCAGACTTAAGTGACTCAACTCTTTTTGTCATTTCATATTTTTCTTTTTTGGCCATCTCAAGACAAAGTTCTGATCCTCAAGATCCCCTCTATGTCTTCCAATTGTAATTTCCAGTAACCTCACCTTCCCTTTATGAGCAAAAATTTCAGATTCTGCATCATGCAACAACTCAATGTTTCCCTCGAGTTGTTTCATGACTGAATCCAAAGATTCTGATGCAGACCTCTCCAACTTATTTGCTTCTTCAACCTGCATCTCTAATTGTTCAACCCTAATTTTGCGCTCCTCAACTACACTACGTGCATAAGATTCAGCCATCTTGGCTGATTCTAGCTCAATGTTGAGCTGTTCAATGAAAGCCTCTTTCTCTGTCAATCTCTCTCCCGTAACCTTTTGATTTCTCAAGTTCTTGTTTGAGATAGTCTACCTCCGATATAAGGCTAACCTTGCTGCTCTCGCTAGCCTCTGTTTCAAGTTTTGCATCTAGCAAGGCCCTTAACTGAGTCAACTCGGCTTAAAGAATCTCCACCTTATTGGCATGAATCTCAACAATCTTGGTTGCATCATCAGCATGAGCCAGTGCCAGATTTTTGGCATCACAGGTCATGGTCAATTCTTGCTTCACCCTTTGAAGTTTCTGAGTGGTAGAGAGTATAGTGGATACGTCTGTAAACACGAAAAATTCCTGAAACAAGAGACAAGAATACGTGTACAAAATATATTTTTTGTTTGTATTGATTTTGGGGTTACAATCTCTTTGTAATTTGATCCTCTGATTCTATCTTCGTAGGGTGAAGGTTTGTGGATGAGCTGTTGATCCAAAGGGCCGTTGGGGCTTGATCTAGGGATGAACAGTTGATGAACGGATCTTCGAGGGCTTTTGGGCTTGATCTTGAAGACTGGATGTATGGATTTCTTCAAGGGCTTTTGGGCTTGATCTTAAAGGTTGATGGATGAGCGGATCTTCAAGGGCTTTTGGGCTTAATCTTGAAGAACGATTGGATGTGTGGATTTGTTGAGGTTGTTGATCCAAAGGGCCGTTGGGGCTTGATCTTAGGATGAACGGATGATGAACACTTTCTTCAAGGGGCCGTTGGGGCTTGATCTTGAGTCGGTGGAAGTTCTTCAAGGGCCGTTGGGGCTTGACCTTTGAAGGAGGATTTGACGAAGAACGAAGAGTGTTTTCTTGATCCTTCGGGATTTGCTTGAGAGCTTTAGAGTTTCGAGGCTTCAAGGTTTTGGTGTGATGTAAATTCCCTTCTTTCTTTCTCTTCTTCCTTTCTTTATTCCTCTTGAAATGAATGCCTTGGCCTCCTATTTATAGAATTCCAAAACTTGATTTTTGGATTTAAATAATCAGATGAAATAAATCATTTCTGCCAGATATTGACACGTGTCCTATTTGATGACCTTTCCAATTTATTTCGATTTTTCGTTGAGTCACACGCTACATGTAAAATTTATGTGACACGTAAGCGTTGAAATTTTAATTATTGGTTAACATTCATTTCACCGAAATTTCGATGTCTACAAATGCCCCCACTTCAAGGCGCGTCGTTGACATGTGCTTGTCACGTGTATGAGATGCGTTTTGAAGTTCCTTAATGTAGATGTCGATCCAAGGGCCGTCGGGGCTTGATCTTGAATTGGGCTGGAAATTTCTTCAAGGGCCATCGAGGCTTGATCTTGAGTTCGACTGGAAGATTTTCTGGTTTCCTCCAATCGTTGATTTTCCTTTGTGCTACTCTTGAACTGGGCTGGAGGATTCTTTTGGTCTCCTCCGAAGGTCTGAACTTGCTCCTTTTATATGGAGTTGAATTTGATTCAAGGGTGGTGAACACTTGATTTTGAATCGGACTTGTGATTTCTTCAAGAGCCATTGAGGCTTGATCTTGAACTGGGCTGGAGGATTCTTCTGGTCTCCTCCGCTCGTTGATTTTCCTTTGTGCTACTCTTGAACTGGGCAGCAGGATTCTTTTGGTCTCCCCCCGAAGGTCTACGAGCGGTTTCAGGATATGGCAGGCAAGTACAAGGTGGAGGTGCTGACCTGTTTCTTTGTTCAATCTTTCCAATTCGTATTGAAGAGGGTTGGAAAGATTGAAGTTTCCTTGTCCCTTCTCTGACAGTGTATCAACCGTTGAAGATGACTACTCGAGAGCAATACTAGGTAAGCAATCAGGAATAGATTCCAGGTAGTCGGTTCCAGATCGGAAGACTGACTCCAAGTGCCGCTGACTGCTCTCTTTCACTTTGCCATGCGAGTAATAACAAAGACAAAGGAAAAGACAGGGAAAAAACATGATATGAGATACCTTTGCTTTCGAAGAAGCAGCAAATGAATCAGCACATATATTTGTTATGCTTGTCTCCACATGCTTCGATGTATCATTTTCACTTGCCTTACTTGCTCCCCTTTGCAGAAGTGGTATTTCCTTATGCAGGTTTAGCATCTTTTCTTGTAGTATTTGTCCTCCGATGTAGGAGTTGAATGCAACCTTTGCATTTAAATGGTGCTTCACTCCTTGGTGGCAACTGGTTTGAGTGGAGGTTCCGACATATTGCTTTCTTTGTCCTTGTCTTGGCAGGTGAGAACAAGGGCAAAGGAAAAGATAGGGAAAAAGCATGATATGAGATACCTTTGCTTTCGCCCTTGATGATATGAGATACCTTTGCTTTTGAAGAAGCGGTGAATGAATCAGCACATGCTTCAATCTATCGTTTCCTCCTGGGTCATCTGTACTCGAGGCATCTGGTATCTTCAAAGGTTGAATAGGTTTTCTCAAAGGAAGAAGAAGAATTGTGTATTTCGAGAGGCTTTGTTGGGAGTGCGCCCTCAGAGGTGAGGAAGAGTTGGGCATTTTCTTCAGGTCTGCCTTGTCATAAGAGACGAAGGTCGACGTATATAGGGATTTCTTAATAGCAAGTGGTGGTACCGTTCTTTTACCCTTGTCGACAAACGTCTCTTCGATATCTGAACGACGCCTCTTCGATTTCTGAACGAGCGCCACTTTTGACAAAGCTGCACGCGTTTTCTGAAAAGCAGAGAAAGCGTCGCCGAACTTTGCGCTTGTCGGCTAAAGACGTGTAGTCGCGATGATGGCCTCCACGTGTTTTCGACTTTGTCAGATATCTTTTGACAAAGTTGAACGCGTTTTCTGAAAAGCTGCGAACGCGTCGCCGAACTTCACGCAGGAAAATCCGGATTTTTGAATCGGTGGTCGTGTCGCCTTGGCTTTTTATAGCGGTATTGATCACCCCAACATTCACACTCTGAAGATTGCCCATTCTTGAAAAATTGTCTCCGACCCTTTGAAATTTTTTTTTTATATCCCTTCTCTTTGAACACCTTTGAAAAATGACTAACTCATCGAACCTTTGCTTAGATTTGAGTCTCAGCAGCGATCCGGTTGTGCCCCGTCAAGGTAATGTATAGTGCCCTTCTTTTTTATCTTCTAACGGTCCTCTTACAGGTGAAAACTCTGTGATGAAGGACGCAACAACAGCTACGATAGTAGCTAGGAACCTCCTCACTCCTGAAGATAGTCGGCTGCTTTCAGGACGGTCCGATGAGTTGGCCGTTCAAGAGTCCCTCGCTCTCAGTGTTCAGTGCGCAGGCTCTGTGTCCAACATGGGCCAACGCCTACTTGCTCGCTCCCGCCAAGTTGAATCCTTGATGGCGGAGGTGGAAAGTCTCAAGCAAGAGATCAAGCAGCTGAAGTATGAGAATAGAAGTTTGCACGTGCTTGCAAACAACTATTCGACGGGCATGAAGAGGAAGCTTGATGAGCTGCAAGAGTCTGAAGGTCGGATTCAAAGTGACCGTCAAAGGTTTTCGTCTTTCCTCCAGAGGCACATTTTTCCTGGGTCTTCCAGCGTTTGGCCAAGTATTGAGGCCTCGAATGCTCTATCTTCGATGCCTCCCGCTCTGATGCCTTCCGCTCCGAGAGTTTTGCCAAATAATGGGGCTTCACGTGAACATCCTTTGTGAAAGCTCCAATCTTGTATTTTTTTTTTTTTCATGTGTAAGCACATATCTGTAATTTATCAGAGATATCAATAAATAAACCTTATTTTATTTAGCGTAATGTGCTAAATAGAGCGCATATATATATATTATTTTTTTCCACATGGTGCCGGTGCACCAAGATCCTCTTTTTTTTTATTGTTATTTTTTTTCTTATTGCTTTCGGTGGTACTGATCCACCAAGATAGATCTTTTTTTTTTTATTATATTTTTTTTCTTTGCTTTCGGTGGTACTGATCCACCAAGATAGATTTTTTTTTTTTTATAATATTTTATATATATATATATATTTTGGACATTTGCTTTCCCCACGACACCATCATTTCTACCACTTTTCCTTTTTGTTTTGGCTTGCTAATAGTAGCATGCATCATCTTTTTTTATTTTATTTATTATTATTATTATTATTATTATTTTTATTTATATATATGGTGCTCTGCAAGGCTAGGTTTGTGGGTGAAAACCCAGGCCGAGTTCGAGAGAAGACGGAGGAGATCTTTGGGTGTGAGTTGACAAACTTTGATTTTGTCAATCACATTCAAAGGCAGCAGCAGAGGCAAGCAGACAGATGAGATCTTTGGGTGTGAGTTGACAAACTTTGATTTTGTTGATCACATTCAAAGGCAGCAGCCATGGCGGAAGTGCAGAAGCAGCCAGAGCTTGAAGTAGTGCAAAGCGTCGAGCTTGAAGACCGGCTAGTCGTTTGACAGCGGTCAATGAAGCTCTTCGTTGATTTTGATCATGGTGGCCAGAGTGAGGAGCTTGAGGTAGTTAGTGGATGTTGTTGCTGGCATGTGCATTGAAGCCACCGAGAGCTGCAGTCATTGCGGATCCAGTAAGGTTCTTGAGCATGTTAAGTTCACAGAGGGACGCCACGTTGGTTTTCAACACCTTCTGCACCACATCGCCCTTGATCATAGCCTTGCAGACCACTGACTTGCCGCGGCCTTCTATCCAGCTCACTGCAGCGGGCTTCTTGTCTGAGCAGTAGTTGCTCGAAATTCCAATCACATCCATGTCAGGGAAGTCGTTCTGGAGGATATCCAACACGTTTTGCACACCTTTGGAGACCATGTTCATTCCCGTAACATCACCAGTGCTGCAGGTGAATCTCATGTACAAGTTCTTCCCAGCAATGGCACACTTAATTGTCTGAAGCCTCCTACAGGTCTCAGTGAACATCTGCCAAGGAACATCGCCAACAAGCATCCAGTCATCATCCTTGTCCTCGAAAGTCAAAACAAATTCAGAACCATTGAGAAGATCCATCAATCGACTCGCACTCAGACCATCTCGCTCGGGAAGTCCATTAGAACTGCACTGCCCAATGGTGAAGCAGCTAAACATCTTCTCCAGAGCCATGGAAAGTTCAGTGTAGTTGTTGTAAGTTTTAAGGTTAACTTTTCGCAGGTATGGAGCGCCGTCCATGCTAACCTTCACATAAAGGCACCCGGACCCTTGTTTACCCGCAGCGTCATCGTTGTTTTTCGCCAGACTAGAGGCCATGGAATTCTTCCGAAATGATCGACTTGGGGGCCATCCTACCACCTGTGCCTTGCAAGAAGGAGAAGCAGCAGCATGCTCAGAGGCCAGAGTGTTCTTCTTCTCCAACTGAGCTGCTGGCTTTGGCGACAGAGGAACGGAATAAACCTCCTTCTTGGCTAATGGAGAACCCAAGACTCCTGCTTTACCCACATCAACCTCAGATCCATTACTCATGGTAAAAACCTATTTCTCAGAACACCCATCAATGGCGTCAGAGAATCCCCTTTTTGCCCCTGACACAGGTTTCTTTGGAGGGTGTTGAGGGAGCGGTTGTGGAGGATTTTTCTTGCGGCTGTGGTCCAGCGGCCTTGAATCGGAATCACAAGGTTTTGTGCACCTTCTAAAACGAGATCAATGGCCTCCACCAAGCTGGCGTGTGGTTCCAAATGCCTAACAAGGCCAGATCCTTTCGGAATCAAAACCTCCAGCGGAGCCTCGAGCGCTCTCGCTGGAGACGACAAGTTCTCTTCTTTCCCCAAGAAGCATATAACGTCCAATCTCTCTTTCACGAACTGCACCAGCTCATCTGGCGGACCACCGCAATCAATGTACGCCATCAGGTCACCTGCGGAAAGCGTGGCAATGGCAGCTGCCACAGACTCTTGGCAGGTGTTGAGGGTGTATTGGGAGATCTCCCCGATCATCCTGCCGTCCTCGTCAAGAATGGCAACCGAAGTTTGCTGGGCGAGGGATTGAGAGATGAGGGGCAATGAGGCCGAGGCAGGGTCGTCGTAATGAACGGCTAGGATGTTTACGGTGTCGATGGCATGGAGGGAGTTGATGGGGGTGTTTGAGGTGGGGCTGAAGAGCCCTATGTAGTTGAGGAGATGGCGGATGATGTCTTCTTGTGTGAGCCAGCAGTATTCACGGTTGTTGTGGAGAAGAAGCACTTTCAGAGAAGAGGGACTGAGGGTTTGAGTTTTGAGAGGCGAGTTGCTGATGGGCTTTGAGAGCTGGGCTCGCTGGCTTTGGAAAGAGGAGTAAAAATTTTGGAGCCGGCCTTTTTTTTTTTTTTTTTTTTTTTTTTTTTTTTTTTTTGCTGATTTTGGGAGGACACATATACATGCATTCCCTTTTTTTTTTTTTTTTTTTTTTTTTTTTTTTTGAATAGAGAATATATATATAGTAACATATGTATTTTTGTTCTTTTCTTTTGTAATAAAATTGACTTTCTTTAATGAAACATTTATTTATTTATTTTGATGTGACTGTACTTGAAGTTTTGAAGTTTCAAGTTGCCTACGTACTCTTCCAAAGAAGAGATCAAGTCATAACGTAGTTCAAATGAGTGATGGCTTTGATGATGATTTTGCCGTACACAGTTTATGCTCTTGCGGGCCAGGAGCGTGATGCGTTTGCTTTAGGGGTAGTAGCGCTTCAAAAATCTGCCGTTGATGGGGCCGATCTCCAACCCGTCTTCTGCCATGATTAAGTAGGCGCCATTGGTGTAGATCTCTTGTATTACGTAGGGTCCATCCCATTTTGATGTGAACTTGCTTTTTGTCTTATGAGTTGTAATGATAGGCCTACGCAATGCCAGCACGAGATCTCCGGCTTGGAAAGACCTTGGGCGGACTTTCTTGTTGAATGCCTTGGATAACCGTGCTTGGTAGCATTCCAAGTGTTGTTGAGCTTCGAGCCTCCTCACATCCAGTGCTTCCAACTCCTGAAGGCGCAACTTTGCATTTTCTTCATCAGTCAAGCCTTCTTGTATAGCCATCCTTAGTGAGGGAATTTGACTTTCGAGCGGTAGAACAGCTTCTACGCCATATACGAGAGAATAAGGTGTAGCTTGGGTAGGAGTCCTATGTGTAGTCCTATATGCCCAAAGTGCTTCACTTATTCTTTCATGCCAGTCTCTCTTTGTTCGGCCGATTACCTTTTTCAGGAGGTTGCACAGTGTCTTGTTGAATGCTTCCGCGAGGCCGTTGGCTGGCGCATGATACATGGAAGACTTGTGCTGCTTGAACTTGTATTTGTCGCAAAGCTCGTCCACGAGTCGGTTGGAGAACTGCTTTCCGTTGTCAGTGATAATGTAGCGAGGCACCCCATATCGGTGGATGATATGCTCCTTGATGAAACGAACAACAGTTTCCTTTTTTACTTCTCTTAAAGGTATGGCTTCAGCCCACTTGGAGAAGTAATCTGTTGCAGCTAGGATGTAAGCTTCCCCTGCAGATGACTTTGGCGTAATTGGTCCTACAACGTCCAATCCCCATGCGTCGAACGGCCATGAAGCAATTGTAGGGTGTAATGGTTCAGGCGGTTGATGTATGAAGTTGGCGTGGAATTGGCAGGCTTGGCACCTTTTGGCGTGTTCCAGGCAGTCCTTCACCATGCTCGGCCAGTAGTAACCCATTCTTTTAAGCTGGAAATGTAGCTTTGGTCCAGATTCATGTGCCCCACACACACCTGAATGTACTTCTTCCATGGCTTGATTAACTTCTTCCTCACCTAGGCATCTCAGGAGCAGTCCTTCAAAAGAGCGTCGGTAGAGTGTTCCTTTGTAGTAAAGGAAACGAGGCGCTCGTCGACGTATTTCGGAACGGTGTCTAAGATCATCTGGAAGCTTTCCGTGCTCTAAGTAGTCGATCAGCGGCTGTCTCCACTCTTCAGCATCGACTGGGAGTACTAAGATGACATTTGTATCATCTAGTGACATTTCATTAACGAGCGGAATCACCCATCTTTGGCAAACCGGCACGTCTGCAACTTCATCTTTTCCTAGTGTCATACTCGAGGCTAGATTGGCGAGAGCGTCTGCCATTTGATTTTCCTTTCTTGGCACATGTTCTAGTGTCACAGCTTCGAACTTTTGTAGCAGTTGGGTCGCTAGCCGGAAGTATGGGACGAGATCATCTTTCCTCACCTCATATTCAGTTAAGAGTTGGTTGATTATGAGCTTGGAATCGCCATATACCTCAAGAGCTGTGATTTCCATGTTGATCGCCATTTGGAGCCCGATGATCAATGCTTGGTACTCAGCAACATTGTTGGAGCATAGCTCATTCAGTTGGAAGGAGTAAGGTAGTATGTGCCTTTGTGGTGACATGAATACTACTCCTGCCCCCGCTCCATCTGCTCGTGCGGATCCGTCGAAGAACATCGTCCATGTCGGGAAGATGTCGATGTAGAACACCTCCTCGTCAGGCAAGTCGTCTGAGATTTTCCAATCAACCGGGATTGGATGATCGGCCAGGAAGTCTGCTAGCGTTTGTCCCTTGACGGCTTTAGCTGGGACGTAGATGATCTCGTATTGATTAAGAAGCAAAGCCCATTTAGCGAGTCGCCCTGTCAAGACTGGCTTAGTCATAACGTATTTGACAGGGTCGGCTTTAGCAACCAAGTGGATGGTGTAAGCATGCATGTAATGTCTGAGTTTCTGGATGGCAAACACCAAAGCGAGGCACATCTTTTCTATTGGGGAATAGTTCAACTCAACGCCGGTGAGAGTTCGACTGAGGTAGTAAAGTGCTCCTTCCTTTTGGGATTCATTCTCTTGCGCCAAGAGTGCTCCGATTGAACTTTCCTGAGCAGCAATATACAATATGAGTGGTTTCCCAGGCACAGGTGCCCCCAGGACAGGTGGGCTTGACAAATATTTCTTTATGCTTTCAAAAGCATTATGGCATGCTTTGTCCCATACGAATGGAACATCTTTCTTCATAAGGCGACTAAACGGTTGACAACGCCCTGCGAGGTTGGAGATGAAGCGTCTGATGAAGGCTAACCGTCCTTGTAGACTTTTCAGCTCGTGCAGGTTTCTTGGCTCAGGCATGCTTTGAATGGCCTTGATCTTTGATTGGTCTACTTCAATACCACGGTGCTTGACGATGAAGCCGAGGAATTTTCCAGAGGTGACGCCAAGCACACACTTTAACGGGTTCATCTTGAGGTTGTATTTTCGCAGCCTTTCAAACACTATTCGTAGATCCTTCAAGTGGTCTGATCTTTTCTTCGTCTTAACCACCACATCATCTACGTAACATTCTACGTTTTTGTGTAGCATGTCATTGAAGATTTTCTGCATTGCGCGTTGATACGTAGCTCCAGCGTTCTTTAGACCAAAGGGCATCACCTTGTAGCAGTAGATACCTTTTGGAGTACGAAAGGCTGTTAGTTCCTCGTCTTCGAGGGCCATGCGAATTTGATTGTACCCAGAAGAGCCATCCATGAATGATAATGCCTCATGGCCAGTGGTTGCATCCACCATGATTTCAATGATTGGCAAGGGGAAGTCATCCTTTGGGCAAGCATCGTTGAGGTCCCGGAAGTCTACGCAAACACGTATTTGTCCTGATTTCTTAAGGACAATGACGATGTTGGAGATCCACTTGGGGTATTGTACTTCTCGAATAAAGCCTGCTTCGATTAGCTTGTCAATCTCGACCTCGATTTGTGGGATAAGCTCAGATCGATAGCGTCTTTGAGTTTGCTTTATCGGCCGTGTTCCAGGCCTGACCGCAAGATGATGAACAGCGATGATAGGGTCCAGGCCGGGCATTTCTTTGTAGGTCCAGGCAAAGACGTCTTTGTAATCTAACAACAGCTGATAATACTCCTCTATCTCGTCTGTACTTAATAATGCACTTACGAAGATAGGCTTTGGTTCCTTGCTTGTACCTAAGTTGAGTTCCTTGAGATCATCGATCGTGGATTGCCCCCCATCTTCGAGCTGTGGTGGTGCAGCAGTGACATCTTCCTCGGGGATTTCGTCTTCTTTACCTTCTTGAACCGTGATGTGGAAAACATCTTGGATCTCCTCTTCAGTGCTGTCTTCTCGAGCTTGTTGGCATAAGGATTGTCTGGTGTCGTTAAGCCTCTTGAAGACAGAGGTTCGGTCTTGACCACCAATGCGATTAAGCACTGCAGTTCTGGAGCTTGAATGGCTCATCCTATCGAAGACCGACGTCCGATGGGAGGGTTTAGGCTCTTCTTGGTCTCGTTCAATGCTCACGCTGATGTGTTGAGCGTTAGTGTTTTTTGCTTTGTTTGAAATCATCACAGGTGCATTTGGTGTGAAACCAAGTCCGGCTTTATTGTTGTCAACTCCGTAATCATGCTCCTTCAACTTCTTTTGAGTTTTGGTGAGGTTACGTTCTTCGTCATTGACAGTGTTTGAAACCTTCTTTCCAGCCACTGCAGAAGAAGCGAAGTCGTACCCGGCCCTTGACATGAGTTTGTAGGCGTTAGGGTCGAAACCTTCATCGGTCCTCTTGGTTGGAAGAAAGCTTGATTCCACCTTCTTTGGTAGAGCTTTTATGAAGCCTTGTGGTAGTCTTGCGACCTTAGCACCCCCTAGCTGTGTCAAAGGCAAAACTGCATTTGTCTTGAGCAACTTCAGATTATCCGCATGCCACTGTGTGTCGGCTTCTCTTGTTCCAGTTTCGAATGGAGATTGACCATTCTTTCTTCTTGACATCGGGATATATCGAAATATGGGTGCGTTCGGTCCTTCTGACGGCATCCTACTCCCTTTGGTTGTTGCAGGTTTAGCAAACTCGTCATCGTCTTTGCTTGAAGATGGCACATCCTGCTATTTTTTCCTTTTAGGCATGACTTGCCACTCCTGCTTTTTAGGTGCTGCTTTGCCCGTGGATCTGATGTCTTCCGGAAGGGCTTCGGGTACCATGTCTTCATCCATGTAGAACTTGGCGTCTGCAAAGTGCGATTCGGCTTCGGTGAATGGCTTGGTATCACCTTGGATCACCTTCACCCCTTCTTGGTAAAATTTTAGGCATTGGTGAAGGGTGGACGGCACTACCCCATTTGCGTGGATCCAAGGTCTTCCTAAGAGCAAGCTGTAGGAAGTTCTTGCATCGATCACGTGGAATATCGTGCTTGATTTGAGCTCACCCATGGTCATCTCTACTCGGATCATGCCCATCGCCCTTTGTCCTCCTTGGTTAAAACCCTGGATCAGCAGACGGCTCAGGGATAGTTCATTCACCTTGATGCCGATTATGGTCATTGTTGTTTTTGGCATGATGTTTATGGCCGACCCACCATCCACAAGCATGCGGTTGACTTTGTATTCCCTTATGTACCCGGAGACGAAGAGAGGACGGTTGTGAGGCTTTGATCCCAACAGTAGGTCTTCGTCAGTGAAGTTAATTACGTCATGGGTGGCACAACATGTGGCACATTCATGTGGCGGAAGCTTCGAGCCTTCGTCATTACTTTCTTGCACTTCGTGGTCGTCGGGACCTGCCAAGACTGCTGCTAGTGCTCTTCGCATCTTTTTTGGTAATGGTAGCGCTTCCTCGATGCTAAAGTGTGTTGGCAGACCTTCTCCAGGTGTAAGGGCCTTTTCTACCTCAGTGGCGATAGCTTTGCCTTTTGAGGGCTTTTCTATTTCTACTTCAACCATGTGACAGGCCACAGTAGTGCTCTGTTGGAAAAAGTCATTCAGGAAGTATTCATGTAAGGAAACGGGAATGCGTAGCCCCTGCTCCGTAGGTTCCCCAGCATATGTTGTCTTATCATGCTTTATGTTTCTTTTAGGCTTCGCATTGTTGCGGCCGTGGTGATTTCTTCTTTGTTCCACCTTTGGCTGTATGACTCGTGGTCTTGGTTTCCTTGTCTTTTTGTAGGTTACCAATATCCATCCTTCTTCATCATCAGCATGTGCATCTTGGTCGCTTCTCTCCAGTGATGGTTGTGTAGGAGGTGCCGTGCAACTTGAGCATTCATGGGAACGGTCAGGTGTCGTTTGGAGAGGCACAGGATTAAACGATCCAAACGCAATTGTAGTGGTATGCGTTGCGGCCGTGTCCTCAAGGTCGAGCTCAATTTGCCCTTGTTGTGCTAGCTTCATGATGAGTTCTTTGAGAACGAAGCACTTGCCAACAGGATGACTCACAATACGATGGTACTTGCAGTACCTAGGATCGTTTGTGCGATTCATTTCTTCAGGACGCTTGCATTCGGGTAGCTCAATCACCTTTTTTTCCAGCAAGTCATCTAACATGGCAGCCATGTCAGAGTCAGGAAAAGGGTACGTTTTCTGTTCCAACTCTCTCAAGGTGCTCTTGTATCTGTCTTGGGTGCGAGAAGGCTCACTTGTCTTTATCTCTTTCGCTTTCTTCTTGGAGGAGATCTTGATGGGTGCTGATGAGGTCTTGATGGGCGCTGATGAGGTCTTGATGGGGGTAGTGTTGACGGTGAAAGCTTCCTTAGCAGGCTTCTTCCCGGTCTTGTCTACATTTGGGGCGAATACTTTTTCCTTATTGAAGTTAGTAATCGGCTCATTTTTCCGGTGATTAGCGATACTCAGCTCCATGTCGTGGGAACGAGTTGCTAGCTCTTCGAATGTTCTTGGTTTTATGCCTTGGAGGATGTAATGTAACCCCCAGTGCATGCCTTGAACGCACATCTCAATGGCAGAGGTTTCAGAAAGCTGATCTTTGCAATCCAGACTTAAGGAGCGCCATCTATTTATGTAGTTGACGACAGGTTCATCTCTCCACTGTTTCGTACTGGTCAGCTCTAGCATGCTTACAGTACGACGAGTGCTGTAGAAACGGTTGAGGAATTCCCTTTCTAGCTGGTCCCAACTGTTGATAGACTCAGGTTCGAGGTCAGTGTACCAGTCAAAAGCGTTACTTTTCAGCGAACGCACGAACTGTTTGACGAGGTAGTCTCCCTCTGTCCCAGCATTGTTGCAAGTTTCAATGAAATGGGCGACATGTTGCTTCGGGTTGCCTTTTCCATCGAACTGCATGAATTTTGGGGGCTGATAACCCCTTGGCATCTTCAAAGCATCAATCTTCTTGGAGTAAGGCTTTGAGTACAGTACGGAGTCATGCGAGCTTCCTTCGTACTGTGTCTTGACAGTGCTTGCGATCATCTGCTGTAGCTGCTGGATAGATAGAGATCCCATGAATGCCGTTGCTTGGTCTAGCTTCGGCTTCTCTTCAACTTTCTCCACTGGTGGCTCCTCTTCTTCGTCGTCTTCTTTCTTTAATAGGCCAATATTTGGGTCGACTTTCACATCGGGCAGCGCATCTAGTTGGTTGACAAGTGCGGCAATCTGCAAGTCCTTCTCTTCCACAGTCCGTGTGAGCCTTGCGATTGCTTCATTCATCTGAGCTAGCTGCTCCTCGATTGAAGTTGCTCCAGTGGTCATGACTTGCATGGTTGTACTGCCGCTCGAATCAGCGTCGGAGAGTAGGGACTCTGAGTATTTCTTCGGGCTTTCCCCCCTTGATGCCCTTAGCGAGGCTAGGGTGATCACATGCTCGTAGCTTAGGTGCTCTTGTTCCTTTGACAGAGTCAATGCAGGGGCGGAAGCCGCAGCAAAAAGAGCTCTTGCCTTACTTCGGGTCATGATGCCTGAAATATCACCACTTGCGGCGATGATGTTCTTGTTCTTTGCTTTGATTGCAGGAACAACTTGATCATTTCTTGATGCCATTTGCGTTTTTCGATGATTGGAGGATAGAGATGAGAGGTAGAGACGTCCCACTGGGCGTGCCAAATTTGTGAACACGAAAAATTCCTGAAACAAGAGACAAGAATACGTGTACAAAATATATTTTTTGTTTGTATTGATTTTGGGGTTACAATCTCTTTGTAATTTGATCCTCTGATTCTATCTTCGTAGGGTGAAGGTTTGTGGATGAGCTGTTGATCCAAAGGGCCGTCGGGGCTTGATCTAGGGATGAACAGTTGATGAACGGATCTTCGAGGGCTTTTGGGCTTGATCTTGAAGACTGGATGTATGGATTTCTTCAAGGGCTTTTGGGCTTGATCTTGAAGGTTGATGGATGAGCGGATCTTCAAGGGCTTTTGGGCTTAATCTTGAAGAACGATTGGATGTGTGGATTTGTTGAGGTTGTTGATCCAAAGGGCCGTTGGGGCTTGATCTTAGGATGAACGGATGATGAACACTTTCTTCAAGGGGCCGTCGGGGCTTGATCTTGAGTCGGTGGAAGTTCTTCAAGGGCCGTTGGGGCTTGACCTTTGAAGGAGGATTTGACGAAGAACGAAAAGTGTTTTCTTGATCCTTCGGGATTTGCTTGAGAGCTTTAGAGTTTCGAGGCTTCAAGGTTTTGGTGTGATGCAAATTCCCTTCTTTCTTTCTCTTCTTCCTTTCTTTCTTCCTCTTGAAATGAATGCATTGGCCTCCTATTTATAGAATTCCAAAACTTGATTTTTGGATTTAAATAATCAGATAAAATAAATCATTTCTGCCAGATATTGACACGTGTCCTATTTGATGATCTTTCCAATTTATTTCGATTTTTCGTTGAGTCACACGCTACATGTAAAATTTATGTGACACGTAAGCGTTGAAATTTTAATTATTGGTTAACATTCATTTCACCGAAATTTCGATGTCTACAACGTCCAAAGCATGTTAGTTCCTCACAACTTCAAGCTCTTTCACCCATTCCTCTTCCTTCTTTTGCGATGCTTCCATTCCTGCCTGCTCCAACTCAACAGCGCGAAACTTCTCAATTTCAGAATTGTCCTCGGCTCGCTTTTGAGCCACCAAAGCCTTTCTGAGTTTCTCATGTGCCTCATCGGCCACTTTCTGCGCTTCTTTCAATTCGTCAATTGTTTTTTACTTCTCTTTCTCAATCAGAACAATCTGCTCCTTTGCCTTCTTCAGATCTTCTTGAACAAAAATGAGTTTCTGATCCCTTTGCAACCCGTATCGGTTGGTTCTGAAAATAATATAAATCAACAATGTGGATCAAAATACGCAAATAAGGACTGATTTCATCATTTACGTTTGCTGTAATAAGTTCAAAGGAACTAAATGAAATGTAGCACCAAAAAAGAAAATACAAGACTACAAACAGGTGTAGTTGGTAAAAGTAAACTCACATCAAGTGGGGTGGGGGTGGGGGTAGTGATCTTGGGTGAGCAACGCTCAACAGAGCGCGGGGTACGATCAACTGAAAGGCGAGAATTTTGCAAAGGAGAAGGAGAAACGGATTCGGATTTAACAACTCCCCAGCTGAATTTACTAACACGAGGGGGAAGGGTTGCTGCTAGTGATGCTTTTTTAAGGAGTATCAGATACAGTATATCAACAAGAAGAAGCCATACTATTGAATAAACAAAACAATGCAAACATAATCGAGCAAAGAAGAGATGGATCTGCCACAAAATTTGGAAATTTATAACCAAACACGCGCACGCGCGCACACAGAATGTAAATGTAAATAATATGTGAAAGTAAGGCATAAGTTGTTCAACAACAGATCCAACGAAATATGGATAAAAATCAAAGAATTGAAGGAATAACTAATATGAGGATCAAGAATTAAGAAAATAAGTACAACCCAGGTGGAAAATAACCAACCAATATAGAACCAACGAAAGTAAAAGGTTGAAAATTGGAGCAAATATCAGATTTTTTTTTTTGCTGGGTTACAAGCAAATATTAGATTTTTGAGTTGATGAGAAGGGAAAAGGATCATATTCTAGGGACTTCGTGATCACAACTTTTATCGTATATCGTGTGGTCAGTTTTCGTTAAGTACTATTTACATTTAATTTTAAATTTTAAAATGATTTCTGACCGCACGATATACGAAACGTTTCCAATCACGAAACCCAACCAGGCGTTGTTATCATCCAATGTGTTGAATCCGAACCTCATCTAAAATTACTGGCAGTCCATATGTTTTGTTTCATTGGCAGCTGACGCCATGCGAATTTATACCGTAAGTTGTTCTCAAATAAATAATTCAACCAAGTGAAACGCCTGGTTGGCCAACTGGTCATGCGTCCCTGCCATTGTTAATAATTGTCAGTCGGTCCAATGGACGGACCCATTTAGGTAGAAGTATTAAGGAACGAAAATCTCCACAACAAACATGACTGCTGAATACAGAGAGTTTATTTTATTTCCCCAGCAGGGTTACAGATGGAATTTATTTTAGTCTATAGCTCAGTACCAAGTACCAACCAAGAAAGCTAAAAAAACACAGCAACAAATGAATTTTCAAATAACCAGACAGCCCTATAAAATGTAGTACTCAAACACATAAAAATGTAAACCACTACTACTACTGTGACAGAGACACCCCTGCCCTTCCTTCATAAACATCTCTTTTGGAGGACAATACCATTTAGACTAAAACGCTGCCTCATTGCTCCGCCATTCAAAGGAATGCATCTCTAAGCCTGCAAAAAGCTCGCATACTTGGCACCTAGGAAAAGCCTTTGGATACATAGCAGGGCATTTTTGGTGACCTCGGCACTCTCATGATCCATCAGTTTCATCACGCGTTCCTTGGCCTTGAGGTCCGTCACTATGACTCTTCCAGCCGGATGCTGCTGGACAAACTGTGAGATATCAAAGCAGGCTACGGCCAAAGCCCTAGGATCACTGGATGTGTCCAAGATAGTAATCAGGACTCTAAGAATCTGCAAGACAAGGTCATGCATCATTAGTTCTACGAGAGCCACGAGTTTCTTCAAAAGATCTGCAATTACTTTCTGCATATAATTTAATACTGCCTTTAGAACCAAGTAAATGGACCCAATTCACTACCACTTTTCCATGGAATGTAATCCAACAGTGTCTCAGAAAACAAAGCTATCCAGGAAAAACTAACAAAACACATGAAACACCTTGAGTAGTCCAGTAACCATAATCCCATATGCATTAGCATGGGTCTCTGTGTGCACGCTCAAAGTAGCTACTACCAAGTTTTAGCTATAAACCGAGGACTCATGACAGATACCCTATTGCGATTAATAACAACACAACATCGGAGACACATCTTATGGGACAAATAATTTCAAGGATTAGTTCAGCCCCACTGAATTAACTAATCCCAATAGAACCCAGAAATAAAGTATACAACACCAGCCATTAAGCAAATAATCTAATTTCTTCCATAAAAGGAGAAACACTAGCAAATTAGAAGAGAGAAATCTTGGGCAAGAAACAAAATAGTACCTGAAAGTCGTTCTCTTCAAAATTGGTAATATTCTCTCGCCAGAATATTGGATCCTTGTGCATGGGTGACCAGTCAAGATGACCAAGGAGGACTTCTTGCTTATACTTGTCAAAAGAACTTAATTTCTTGATGTTATCCTTCATACCTTCTTCCAGTTGATTTAATCCCTCCAGGAGATCCTACAAGAAACTTCATTTCATTAGGGAAACCGCACCAATGATTTATAATTTAAAAGAACGCATGTACAAGAACAACAATAGCTCCACGAGCAAGTTGGTTCCTTTCATTTAACTTGTTATACCAAGTTAGTCTGAATGCTGTCCTTTTGGTCCGACCACATAAAATGCAGACTATCAAAAGAAGCATACAGTCTCTCGGTTTTTCACCTCATCACTCCATGCTTGTGCTTTCAAACTCTGAACGATTTGTGGCAGTCCAAGGTCCACCATTTGAGCACCAAACGTCCCTTTTGAGAGCAAGTTCCTCAGGGTCAAAACAACAACTCTGACAACCTACCACAAATAACCAAACCCATATTACAAATAAAAGATGCATTTACATGTACACCTCTGTTATAAGGACAAGTTTAACACGGACAAGTATACACAAATTAATCTTGAATGAAACAATATAGCATCCCGGAAGGCAAGATCCTCACCTTCTCCTTCGTGGAACTCTTGACAACTTCTATCAGTCGTGGTAGAGCTCTAGAAGTAGCCAAGTACTCGATTGCAGGTTCATAATAAGATAAGAGCCAGATGCATAGACATGTTTCATAAAGAAGCTGTTTGAAACAAAATATATTGTCAAAAAAAGAAAATCACAAAGTCAAGAAACTAATATGGAAGCTGTCTACAATAAGAGTTACCTGAATAGATTGTTGGGTGGAAGCTGGAGAAATTAAGGGAACAAGCAACTTCACCCCATCTAATTGAACAAAGGAAGATCTAACTACAGGTTCCTTTAGTAAGGTTGCAAGGCAATTGATGGCAGTTGGGATACCACGACTGGGATGGGAAGGCTTCTTCAACTGCAATTACATATACCATAAGAAGCATGTTTAGACAACCAATATCATCCAAAATGATAACCACTAAGCGATAGCTGCGATATCAACAGAATAATTGATTAAATTTGAGGAAATGTGGAAATCACTGGTCCGACAACTTTTAAAGTACTCTATTGCATTTCGCAGAACGTGTAACCCCAAGCTGAAAGCATACCTGTGCACACAGCCATTCCACCAATCCTTTCAATACATCATCAATAGTAGTTATTTTTCTCTTTGAATTTGAGGCTTCTCCATTTGCAGAAGAGCCATCTTGGAGTTTTGGCCTGGCACTATATTAAAAGAGAAACATTAATGAAAATAAACTGCACTCTATTGATTCTTTAAATATTTGAATTTCACTTTAGATGTGTGTCATGTTTGAGTACCTCACTATTAAAGCAAGTATCTTACAGCTCTTCTCTTGTATGAACCAATTACTCTTCCAGAGCAACCTGAAAAGAAACGCGGTGGTTTGTTTTTTTTTTTTTTTTTTTTTGTTTTCTTTGCACAGACAAAACGATTACTTAGGGTGTCACAGAATTGGTAAATATGTGCTGACCTCAAGAAAGGCTCATAGATATCTTTATCAACAAGACTACTATCATGGAACAATCTTGCTCTTTTTGGGTTAGCTAAAAATAGAAAAGAGAAAAGGTTATGGATTTATGAAAAGGCGCGCAATCTTTAATCCACAAGATGTTCCGATTTGGTACCTGTAAGCACTTCATCAATTAAAGCAAGGACATACTCCACCGTTTCTTCCTTGAAAATATCACGTAAAATGCCAACGAACATTTGAACATAAGCAGGGCCATCCTGCCACATTTGAACAGCTTGCCAACATCATTGTGAGAAACAAACCAGAAGACAAAGAAAAATCAATCTTTTTCAGCCAATCCAGAAGATATCTCCACTAAGATTAAGGAAAAGCAAAGCATGGAATGAAGCCAGGCAGCATCGAGCAACATGGATGTGGGATGAATGTACAAATAAAGAAAAGCAAAAGTAAAACAGACAAGGAAGGAGCAGTGGGCGGAATTACATCATCGAGAAGCTGTGATCTGTAGCTCTCGGATCTTTTATCGTAGCGCCTCAAGAGCTGAAGGCAGGTTCCAGTGATGAGTTTAGTGGTCATGTAAGTCTCCCATGGGATGTCCCTATTCAAAACCTTGACAAGGAAAAAATGGGAAATCAAACAGCTTCATCGACAAAACAAAACAAAACAGACAGATCCAAAGATGAGATTTGCGAATTGTAATTCCCAATTCCCATGGAAAGTACGGCAACAAGTGATCGGAAGTAGGACGAACCTGTTCGGTGGTGAGCTCAGCATGGTCCATTGCTCTAATTACACAAAATCAAGTTCAGAATTTCAACAGTTCGAGCACCTAGAGATGGAGAAATAAACAGCCAGATCGATGCATCAGACAGATTTACTCCACAATTTCAGTTATTGATTACAGCAAGATGAATTGAAACAATGCGAAAGTATCAAATGTAAGTGGTAATTGACACTAAAATTCTGGATCGGCCGGGGGCTCACCTCTCTGTGTCTCTCTCTGTCTATCCGTGGCTTCGTATCGTATGGACTCGCGAGAGAGCGAAGCAATTACGTTTATTTTGTATACGTGGCCCTATGGGACCGCGAAACGTAGTAAGTACTTTTGTCTTTACCATATTATGGAGATGGACTAATGGGTTGGGCCGAAGCTAAAAATGCCAGGGGATGAGTGAACTGGATAGTAGCCGAACCCAACCCAAGTACAAATAATAATCAAATTATGAAACAAAAAATGATAAGAAACATAAAATAAAATAAATGGAAAAAGATGTAAGGAAAGTTGAAAAGATTAGAAGATTTGACGGATTGAACGGAATGAAAAACAAGTTGAAGAAGTTGCGGTTGAAGGGGTCTTCCAAATAGGAGGCACGAGTGCTTGAAAATTTCGATAGAAGTAGATAGATAGATAGAGAGAGAGAGAGAGGAGCGAGCGAGCGAGCGAGCGAGAGAGCGAGGATGTCTGTATCGGTTGTTGTTTCTCCTCCGCACATAATCGGCGCCACGAGTGCGGCCCTGACCCTGGGCTGCTCTCCACCACTCTCTTCTCCACATTCCCCTCGCATTTCTGTCTTTTTATACCCCCCTTCCACTCCCCCCGCGCCTTATCCATCGCGTCCTTCTTCAAAAAATAGAGTTACTTCCTCCTCCTCCAGCTCCTCTGCCGCCTTTGCTTTTCTCCATCACACCCCCGCAACCGCAACCATGACCAGAGGGCCACGTGGATTTCTCAGTGCCTCCTCCTCCTCCTCCTCCTCCTGCTGCTGTAGCTTTAGAGCTCACTCACCTGATCACTTTGAGAGCGCTGATGACGATGATGAAGATGAAAGTCCTTCTGCTGATACTGATGAGGAGGAAGAAGAATACGCCGACGGGGATTTTGGGTCGCCTGATAGATGGGACGTTTTGGGCCTGGGACAAGCCATGGTAATTTTACTCTTGTCTTTCAATGCTTCCTTGCTTGCTTAATTCTGTGTTCCGGTTACGAATTACGAATTACAAATTACAAATTACAAATTACAATGCTGCTGCTTTGCTTCAGTTTTAGGAAAACAATCGAAATCAGGAAACAACCAGCCGCCCTTTGTTTGATATTTGATTTATGACAGCATTCATTTAACCAAACAGAAACAACAAGGATTGTAATTTCAGTCTTCTGTTTTCAAATCACACAAGGCACATACGTCATTTGAATTAGGGCTCACAAAAAACTGATTACTATTATTTCAATACTCTTTGCCTTTATTTGCAAATCGCTTTCATAAGAGCTGCGTTTACCTGCACCCCAGGCCCTGTTGTAGCCAAGCAAATTAAGGGGTGGACCTGAAAATTGTATTTTGAATCTTGTAGCTTATGCTGTTCAAGTTTCTAATGGAATTAGAGTGGTACTTCGTACTGAGCTGACCTAAGTGTGCAAAGATGTTAATTTGGTATGGAATGATATAAACTAATTCTTGCATTTGTTATGATGTCTTCCTAGGTCGACTTTTCTGGGACTGTTGATGACGAGTTCCTGGAGAAATTGGGATTGGAAAAGGGAACAAGGAAGCTTGTGAATCATGAAGAGAGAGGTAGAGTTTTGAGAGCTATGGATGGTTGTAGCTATAAGGCTGCTGCTGGTGGGTCTCTTTCCAACACTTTAGTGGCCTTGGCAAGGCTTGGTAGTGGCTCCATTGCAGGCTCTACCTTGAATGTAGCTATGGCAGGGAGTGTCGGGAGTGATCCATTGGGTGATTTTTACAGGTCAGGCTCTTACAACCATAATTCAGTAGGGTTTTTGCTTTTTGATTATCACTACAATACAGGGATCAATCCTATCTTCTTCTTTTGAAATCTCCTGTAATACAGCAACTATCACATAACTGAAGGTTGCCATATCAGTCGTTGGCACTCAGCTTGTATTTAAATTTCAACTATTTGGTTACTGTTCTATAGGTTCTTTAATATTTTGTTGAGTGATCTGACAAAATTTAGAATCTTTCACAACGTATGTATAGGACCAAGTTACGTCGTGCAAATTTGCATTTTCTTTCTGAACCTATCAAGGATGGGACAACAGGGACGGTGATAGTTCTCACAACTTCAGATGCCCAGCGTACAATGCTTGCATATCAGGTCAAATATGTTTTGATGACTAAAAGCTTTACGATATTACTGACACTTACGTTCTTTTCTTGCTGTTAATTCTTTCATCAGTATATATGATTTATTCATGTATCCCTTTTATGAGGTAAATCAAATTAGGCCCTAATATGCCTGTTTTATTGGTCCCAGGGTACATCTTCAACTGTTAATTATGATCCATGCTTGGCTAGCACAGTTTGCAATACAAAAATATTTGTAGTCGAGGGTTATTTATTCGAACTACCTGATACAATCAAAACAATTACAAAAGCATGTGAAGTAGCACGCAAGAGCGGTGCCCTGGTTGCAGTTACAGCATCAGATGTCTCCTGCATTGAGAGACACTATGATGATTTCTGGTATTGTTAATTTGTTTACGGCATGATACTTGTACATTTTATATATGACATTCAAACTTTATTCAATAAGCCATGTATTGTGGTGGCTCTCATGCTTTAACACAAACTGAATGCAATGGTATGATTTCTGTTATATTGCATATAGGGAATAAAGTTTTAAAATAATGGAGGCATTAGAAACTTGATGATAAGTTACCATCATTGTTCTTGTGGGTCCCTGTGTGTAAGGTATTGGAAAGAATTCATGTCCTCATCTGAGACTGGTGTATGAATTCCTTAGCAGTATAATTGATAAAGAGGGTTGTAATATTGGACGTTTGGTTTTGTCAATACTACACCATTTGTGACATGTAGGATGCATGGATGGTGGTTATGATATTTGGGACTTGGGAGTGTTCTGGTATACATTCGTGGAGTGAACAATGATTTACGTGATTTTAACTTTATACAGGGAAATTGTTGGAAACTATGCCGACATTGTTTTTGCAAACAGTGACGAAGCAAGAGCATTCTGCCATTTTTCCTCAAAGGAGAGCCCCGTTTCAGCTACAAGGTATCTGAGCCATTTTGTTCCCCTGGCATCAGTTACGGATGGACCAAGAGGGTCTTACATTGGTGTAAAAGGAGAAGCTGTATATATTCCTCCTTCTCCATGTGTACCAGTGGACACTTGTGGTGCTGGAGATGCATATGCGTCTGGAATTTTGTATGGTATTCTACGAGGAGTGTCAGATTTGAAAGGAATAGGTACACTAGCGGCAAGGGTTGCAGCCACAGTGGTGGGGCAGCAGGGCACACGACTTAGGGTTCAAGATGCAGTAGAGTTGGCAGAATCATTTGCATGCCATGTTGATAGTTCCCGCATTAGATCAGACATTGAATCAGATCGTTTATCCAGCTTCTAATTTAATTAGGACCCTTTGTTGATTTCGCAAAATTCTTTTGTGAAATGTATTCGTTGTTCATATTTGTACATTTTATTGTATAACATTATGGTGCAATGCAAAGCTCTATTGGAAGCAAAACTTTTAATTTATAACTCCAGGCACTTTTGACAGAAACCCTAATCACTTAACCTAAGCTTACCTTTGTAATTGTATGAGTTTTTGTGGCCGCCACCTAACTAATCTTCCATCTTGCTCCTGGTGACTTATATATAGTACCCTGCATTGCCTCCAAGATTGTATCACACGTTTAAAAATTGAGTAAAGTACACTTTCATATCTCAGGTTTGGGATCTATTTCAATTCCTTACAACATCTTTAAAACATTTCACTTTCATGCCTTAAGTACTATTTTATTTCAAAATAATACCTCCATTACATTTTTCATCCATTGATCTGTTAAATGCTGACGTGGCTGCCACATATATGTCACGTGGCAAATAAAATATTTTTTAATTTTTTTTTAAAAACCTGAATTTTCTCAAAAAAAGAAGGGTAAAGTACAAAAAACTACCTCAACTATTGGGGTCATGACAGTTTCATACCTCATCTTTTAAAATTGACAATGTCATAATGCATCTTACGAATTTGTGACAATGTCATACCTCTATCAATTTTTCTGTTAGTTTTTCTGTTAAATGATAACGTGGCAAGAGACGGGGACCACTTTCTATTAAAAAATTATTAAAAACTAAAAAAAATATTTAATATTTTTTAAATATTAAAATAGTAATTAAAAGTAAAATTAAAAAAAAAAAGGGTAAAGTACAAAAAACTACCTCAACTATTGAGGTCACGACAGTTTCATACCTCATCTTTTAAAATTGACAATGTCATACCGCATCTTACAAATTTGTGACAATGTCATATCTCCGTCAATTTTTCTATTAGTTTTTCTGTTAAGTGCTGTCGTGGCTTGATTTGGGACATACTGACACACCCCGTCCCGAAGGAGGGCATGCTGGCCGTCACGTGAGAGTGACGTAACCATTTGCACAGTTCGGAAGCTTTAAAATATACTACTTCTAAAATGAAACACCCGAAGGTGAGTCCTTATTTGGTCCATTCTGTCAGAACTCCGTTGAATTTCCTCGTAGTCACCACACCTTTGCAAATCTTGAACCTGGAGGGGCGCAAAACAAAGTTGAGTGGGTCAGCAAAACGAACGTATTCAAAACCTTCTTTTCTCTTTTGCATATACTAACCCCTCGCCGTAAAACAAGTATAATTTCCCAGAAAATAACATATATACGTATGTATAGATATGCCAATCATGCTCAAAGATATATCAATCATGCTCAAGAATGTGTCATGTCAAAGCCTCATAATGAAATGTAAGTGCTCAAGCGTAATTCACATCAATAACATATAATCTAGCAGCCGGGAGTCACCTAACGTGACCTGTACGGCTGCATCTAGAGCTCCAATCTCAACTCAATAACTGAATTTGCACACGAGTCGGAACCACCTAACGTGGTCTGTACGACAGGCTGAGTGTAATATATATATATATATGCTCTAGTGCTACGATCACGTGAAGCTGTGCGCTAAATCGCCGGTCACCTACAAGTCGGAACCACCTAATGTGGTCTGTACGACAGGCTTGCACCTAACTTGGATCCAAGGCGAGCATGCGGTGCTGGTGAACATACACGTGAAGGCTGTGCCCTGGCCTCGGGCGGGAGCACTAACACCGGGGGTGCAGATTATGAGCTCTCTAAGCATCTCAAGCTACTACTGAATACAAACATGAATACCACTTACCTGGCACTTACCTGTACGTCCACAGCACCAAATACACATATATAAATGTATGTCACTACTAATGCATGTGATGATAGTATTTCAATCGTAGCTTACCTGGGCCTCCTCAGCACCATGCAACAGTATGCATAATTATGGTAATGCACATATTAAAATATGATGCATAGATGACAGGATATTTAATTCGTATTTCTTTTAAAATACGTCAAGCATACGTATATATATACTGAAAAATAATTGCCCACTCACAGATCACATCGACGTCTCGTAGGTCCCTGAGCCTCCCCTAGATTGGTTACATTCTTCTTCTGTATAATTTTCACCTATACAAACAGTAACCAAATTGACGTTATTTAACGCACATACACCAAACATTTGTCCATAACTTTCTCATACGTTGCTCAATTTGGGTGTATGAATATACCACGGTAATCTACACGACGTCACGAACGCGTGACAATTTTCAGAACTCAATTTGGAGCTCTCACGCGCCCCCATGCGCTGCCCACGCGCGCGTCTTCTTCCTCGCGTCGCCGGACTGGTTTCACCGGCGGTGGGTGTTTTGCCGGAATTTCTGGGTAAACTTCAAAGTGTCATAATTTCTTCATTTCTTAACCATTTTCGACGTACTATATATCAAAATGAAGGTATTGACGAGACGAACACATCCATACCTTCCTCGACCCCTAACTCGCCGTGGATTCGCCGGAAAAAGCCCCGAAAGCTCCGGCCAAACTTTGAACTTGTCGTTCTCCTTGTTCTTACGTCCATTTTTCACGTAATCTATACCAAAATGAAGCCCTAATCATAATCTACCACGTTGGACTAGTTTTATGGCCTAAAAACAACGGAATCAAACTTTTCCAAAAATACGAAAATTCGGCCAAACTTACAGTTCGTGATCCCGACGTCCAAATCCTTCAAATGAAGCACTCCGAGCTTCCTTAGGACCTCACCAAGCTTCCTACAAGCTTCAAAATCCCAGAAAACATCAAGTTTTACGTGTGCATGAACAGTGCACACGCACAGTGAAATTGAAATCCATGTTTTCCGAAGTGAAACTCACCTGAAATTGGTACCATCGTGTTCGTGTGGTCCTCAGGAGTACGATGGTGGTCTTAGATCCTTCGTTGGTATAGTTTTAGGGTGGTTTATGGGTGGTCCGTGTGAGTTCGAAGGAGAGAGAGAACGGAGAGTGAATGAGAGATTTGTGAGGGAGGAGAGAGAGAGAGAGACAAGGCACGGGAATGAGGGAGAGATTTGAGGGAGGTGGGATCCTACCCAATCCCCAAATCATCAAGTTACAACATATTTTACGCCCCTTAGTCCCGTTTAAAGGCATTTTCATAACTTCACGTCCTCGGAATTAAAATTCCGGGACGGGTTGTGACACATACATTCTATTAAAAAATTATTAAAAACTAAAAAACAATTATTTAATATTTTTTAAATATTAAAATAATAATAAAAAGCAGAGAAAAAAAAAAACATCAGTTTGTCCCTCCCCCCTCCTTTCTTCTCCCCATCTTCATTTTCTTCCCCCCACCTGCAAACCCAAAAAAATAAAAAAAATAAAAAAATTTTGAAAACCCAACAACCCCCTGCAAAAGAACAAGAAGAAGAAAGAGGAGGAGGAGGAGGAAGAAGAAGAAGAAGAGGAAAAAAAGGAGGAAGGAAAGAAAAAAAAAAAAAATTCCCCTCTGCCGGCGCGGAAGAAGAAGAAGGGAGAAGGAGAAGGAGGAAGAAGAAGAAGAGGAAGAAAAAATAAAAAACAAATTTGAAAACCCATCAACACCCCCCTACGGAAGAAGAAGAAGGAGAAGGAGAAGGAGAATGAGAAGGAGGAAGAAGAAGGAGAAGAGGAAAAAAAAGAGGAAGGAATATTTTTTTTTTTTTTAAACCATCAACTCCCCTGGGGAAGAAGGAAAAAAAATATTTTTTTTTTGAAAACCCATCAAACCCCAAATCCACCACTTTCATCCATTCTCCACATCCCCTTCCGCATCCATCTTCCACCTTCTTTGCGCACCCATCTTCCTACCGACGAGATCTGGGTTTTTTTTTTTTTTTTTTTCTTTCTAGGTTGCAGGAGGGAGAAGAGTGTGAGTGTGAGTGAGGGTGTGGGTGTGGGTGTGGAAGACAAATTAGAAATTTTTTTTTTTTTTTTTGGTTGGGATTTGCAGGTGGGGGAAGAAGATGAAAATGGGGAGAGAAGAGAGGAGGGAGGAGGGGGGAGGGGAGGGACGAAATGAGAGTTTTTTTATTTATTATTTTTTATGCTTTTTATTATTATTTTAATATTTAAAAAATATTAAATAATTATTTTTTAGTTTTTAATAATTTTTTAATAGAAAGTAGATCACGAATCAAGCCACGTTAGCACTTTACAGAAAAACTAATAGAAAAATTGACGAAGGTATGACATTGTCACAAATTCGTAAGATGCGATATGACATTGTCAATTTTAAAAGATGAGGTATGAAACTGTCGTGACTCCAATAGTTGAGGTAGTTTTTTGTACTTTACATTTTTTTTTTAATTTTACTTTTATTTATTATTTTAATATTTAAAAAATATTAAATATTTTTTTTAGTTTTTAATAATTTTTTAATAGAAAGTGGTCCCAGTCTTTTGCCACGTCAGCATTTAACAGAAAAACTAACAGAAAATTTGACGGAGGTATGACATTATCACAAATTCGTAAGATGCGGTATGATATTGTCAATTTTAAAAGATGAGATATGAAATTGTCATGACCCCAATAGTTGAGGTAGTTTTTTGTACTTTACCCAAAAAAGAAAAAAAAAGGTAAATTACACTTTCATACCTCAGGTTTGGGGTCTATTTCAATTCCTTACAACATCTTCAAAACATTTCACTTTCAAACCTTAAGTACTATTTTATTTCAAAATAATACATCTGTTACATTTTTCATCCATTGATCTGTTAAATGCTAACGTGGCTGCCAAATGTCTGCCACATGGCAAATAATTTTTTTTTTTTTTTTAAAACCTGAATTTTCTCATAAAAAAAAATTGAAACCCACTATCCCTCCCCCACCCCCCCGGCGCCACGCAACCTTCGCCGCCCCCCTCGAGTCAGGATCTCGTGATTTTCAGTATGGGTGCGTTTTGAAAATACTTTGAGGTTGAGATGATTTTTGGACTGGTTTTGTGGTAGATCCACCTAATCTCGGGTGGAATTTTTGTGGGTGATGGGGGATTTTTGGGAGGGGTGATGGGGGATAGGAGAAAGTGAAGGCTCAGGTGGGAGGAACTGGGGCTTTTTTTTATTTTTTATTCCTCCCTCTTCTTCTTCTTCTTCTTCTTGTTGCAGGTTTTTGGGTTCTGGAGTAGGGTTGCTTTTTTTTAGGGGGGGGGGATGAGGGAAGGCATTGGTTTCTTCTTTTTTTTTTTTTTTTTTTTTTTGAGAAAATTCAGGTTTTTTAAAAAAAATTTAAAAAATATTTTATTTGCCACGTGGCAGACATTTGGCAGGCACGTGGCATGTATGTGGCAGCCACGTCAACATTTAACAGATTAATGGATGAAAAATGTAACGAATGTATTATTTTGAAATAAAATAGTACTTAAAGTATGAAAGTGAAATGTTTTAAAGATGTTGTAAGGAATTGAAATAAACCTCAAATATGAGGTATGAAAGTGTAATTTACCCTTTTTTTTTCAATTTTTTTTCTTTTTTTGATAAAATTCAGGTTTTTTAAAAAATATTTTATTTGCCACGTGGCATATACACGTCAGCATTTAACAGATCAATGGATGGAAAATGTAACAGAGGTATTATTTTGAAATAAAATAGTACTTAAGGTATGAAAGTGAAATGTTTTAAAGATATTGTAAGGAATTGAAATAGACCCCAAACTTGAGGTATGAAAGTGTAATTTACCCTTAAAAATTTTCTCTCTTAGTATATGTCATCTCCAATGTCTTTTAGTACTTCACCACTCGTGGACTTCACTGGCCTATTTAACTGACTTTTTTCTATTCCGTCGGTTCGTTGCCGAGTTCCAGCTGAATAACCAACCTGACCGAAATGTGCCTACCTCTACTAGGAACAATCGGTATCTTGTATTCTAGAGTAGGATCTATTCTATAGCATTGGTGTCGGCGTTATCCCCTCTCAAATTCTCAATGTCAATGGTTTCACAGTTCACTTGAGTCATTTGATCCTAATTTGCGGAAGAGGATCCTCTCTGGATCCACTTTGTCATAGCTGATCATTGTGTATCGTGCGATCAGTTTTCGTCAGCTACTATTTTTGTTTAATTTTAAATAAAAAATTCAAAAGATTTCTAACTGCACAATACACGATGAATAGCTAAGATGTAAGAATGCCTAGGATAATCCCTAATTTGTTGAGTCCAAGACCAACAATAAATAAATAAATAGGATAATCCCAATAAAGAAAACAAATAATGGGATAAAGGTAAATGTGGTTATTTCCATGGACAAGGATTGTCTGCCCTCCAACTTTCGATGTCCTCACGTGCTTTCCTGTTTGTGTAGTCACGGTTAAGACACGTCAACATTTTATATTACTATTCATTTTTGTCTTATTATCTCTATAAAAAAATTAATATAAAATGTTGACGTGACTTAAACATGACCACACAAAACAGGAGGGCACCGGAAGTGGGAGGGCAGACAATCCTTGTCCTATTTCTATTAATTAATGAAATCCTTTTTTTCAATCAAAAGATGGTGAAAATATTACTTAGTCTTCTATCACAAAAATTAAAAAAAAAAAAAAAAAGGGCAATAATGTAATTTCACAAGTCCAAATTTTAGTGTTTTTCACAGGTCCAAATTTCACAAATGATGTTAAAAACCTCCAATATTTTAAAAAAATATAAATCAAAAAAATCAAAAACAAAAACCTCCAACTCCTACCACATTCTCTCTCTCTCTCTCTCCCTTTCTCCTTCTCATTTCTAAAAAAATGTATTCATACACACAAAGTGTGTAGGCAAATGCTAGTAAATGTAAAGTCAAGGTAAGAGAGCTTAAACTTGCAAATCAAATTTTGTAAATTATTACTATTGATTAACGTGTTTATTTTTATTTTTTTGAAAACAGAGCATTTAATTTGTAAATTTAATCTATAAATTTAGTGTACTTAATATTATAAATACCAAAACAAAGTCATTCCTCATTTCTAAATTTTCACTTCTACGATTGGCCGATTGGCCTTTCGCTTTCGAATTCCAAGTTCCACCCGCCCACCTCCCTCTGCTATCGATTGGCTCTTAAAGTTTTATATAAATTTATTTATTTATATACATATCACTGTCGTCTTGGCATTCTCTCTTATTTCTCTTGCAAGTTTAGTTTGATTTGATTTAATTTTGAAAGAAGGAGAAGAGGAAAAGCGGAAGAAGATGGTTGCTGCCGCCGATGAGGGAACCACAGGTACAGGTATAACAACGCCGCCGAGGAGGAGCGTGGTTTTCACGTACGGCACCCTAAAGCGGGGGTTTGGGAACCACGCCTTAATGGAGGAGCTGATGAGAAGCGGAGACGCCGTATTCTTGGGCAGCTACCGAACCCAAGAAAACTTTCCGCTGGTGTGCGGGCCCTACCAGGTGCCATTTCTCCTCAACCTGCCAGGATCGGGTGAACGGGTAACGGGGGAGTTGTACGGCGTGTCGAGTGGCGGGCTGGCTCGCATGGATGAGTTGGAGGGCACGAGTCGCGGTCACTACGAGAGGCTGCCCATAAAGCTGGTGGTCCTGGAGGAGGGGGAGGCGGAGGAAGCGGAGGCGTATTTTGCGCACAGCAGCTACGCAAGGGAGCTGTGGATGAAGAACGGGAGGAGGGGTTTGAGCGCGTATTCGGAGAATGAGGCGCGTGGGTACGTGAAGCGCAATGAAAGGCCGCAGCATCTCACCTTTCTCAACCACATTCAACTGTTTGTGTCCGCCGCCTCCGACGAACCATCAGATTCATCGGATCCATTGACTTGCAATGAATTAGACGCATTGAATTTGAATTGAATTGTAATGCTTGCATTTTCCTTTCCTTTTTTTAGTGGTAGTAGTCACTGCATGGACCGGAAATTACTGGATGGTAATTATGTAATATAATAAAAAAGAAAAGTAATATTTAAAATTTAAGTTAAGTGTAAAAAAGGAATATTGATTTAAATAAAATTTTCCTTTGTTTTTCTAAGGCTCATTGGGGAAGACCAAATTGTCACATCCGAACCCGCCGTTACCAAGATATTGTCCGCTTTGGCATTCCCTGGCCCGAAGGCAGGGCTACCGCACGGCTTTGTTCCTGTGGACCGGTACTCAGCCGAAGTCAGCGCCTGCCACCCCTCCGGGTTTGTCCACAAAACGCGTCTTGGTAACCAACAAGGTTGCGAATGGATATATAAGGCCAGGACTCGACCCTCGTGTGGCCGATGTGGGATAGGTTTACCAAGCCTATCCACCCCCCAGTAATTCGTTTGTTTAGTTGCAGACTACAATTATATAATATACACAGGTTATCTTTGAAGAAAATATATGTATCTAATATCCAACATACATTCATTCTACATATACTCCATCTCAAATATTATATGAGCAATAGTGCTCTTATTCTGTCATTCAGTTGTTTTCGGTTGCCCCTACTAGAAGAAATTTCTGGCTCCATCTCTGAGTCACTGGTGCACCTAAGGTTAAGGCATGGCATCGTTGCTTGAAAGGCGTCAACAATATTCTCTCAATTGAATGAATGCGCATTGGCCGGCAAGCATTGGAGTATATATCTTTTGATTCATGTGATTGTATTGTTTCTGTTTCTTCTGCAATCGATTTCTGGTATTAGTACGACGAGTCCTAGTCTCCCCCTCGCTAGCTTCCTCTCGTGTGGATTTTCTACTGGATGGGGCTCCTTGGAAGGAAGCTAAGCTTGAAAAGGGATCCAACCGTCGTCTTCGTTGGTCTTGTTGCTGTTGGATTAGGGGTGAGTACCTGTACCAGTACTATTGTATTCATCCAGTAAAAACTGTAAACAACTAATTAATTAAACGGCCGGCCGACGGCCGTTGAGGGGGCTAGAGCTCAAGGGGCAGCTAGGAGCCTAGGATCATTAGCATCGACAGAAATGAGAGGAAAAGAGGAAACGGAGAAGCATTCGGAATGACTGACTTTATAAAACCGGATGACGATTGTGATCGTAAATCGGATTCTGAGTTGATCAAACTCAACAGCTGGAACGGGTGTTGACTATTGCTCTGAGTGCACTGCTTTGCCCCCTTCATCAATGAAGCCCTTGAAGCCGCAAAATTGGTAAATACTTCACTTTTTTTTCATACAAGTACAAAACCTCGACTACAACAAGCTTTCAAATTAATTCCCCTTCTCTATTGTGCGGCGGACGAACCTTGAAAGGCTCCATGTTTGGATGGCACAAATCGAAGACCGACCTTCCCGTTATAATCGACAAATGGATGAACAAGATGAACTACTAGCTCCTAAATTATTATGGACACAAGGAAAAAATGAACATTGATTTGTTTTGGGATGTCTAGCATCTGAATAAGTAGTGAAATATGCATCACCTAATGTTCACTCGCATCACAATATCCGAATAAAGAGTGTCATACAACATAGATAAGCACAACCAGCACCAGAAATAGATAAAGCGCAACCAGCACCAGAAACTTCGATAAGTAAGCCCCAACTCAACCTAGCTTAGAATCAAGTCACAGCCCTAAGGTTCCTAAAATAATGCAGCATTCTAATCTAGCAAAAAATAACAGAGAAGGATAAATCCTAATCCTACTTTGCAAATAAAGAATACATAAAGAAGACCACATATGGCCAGCTGAAAGAAAACTAGTCAGATGTTATACGACGCTGGGGAGTACAACTAACAACACTAGTAAGGCGATCGAGCACAGGACTATTTTCTAATCTTGACCAAAGCCTTACAGTAAAAAAATACATGCATGCACAGCACAGGACTATTTTAATTGAAGCCAAATAGCCTATCAGCTACATCTTCTGCACTCCAAAAGATCAATCATGTTCATGTGAAACACAATATACTAAATTGTAACTAGGTTCGGCTCACTCAGAAGACATCTGAACCAGGACTTTATCCATTACCAACAAATCTCAAAAGGCTGAAAATCCATTTTATTAATCCTCCAAACTTGTAATCAAAATTATGTTTGAAACGACAGCTTTTGCAAAGTCTGACTACTATAACCAAAGTACTGAAATAAACAACATCCACCAAAAGATTTATGGTGGCAAGACCACATAGTTACACATCCAGTTTTAAACATATATTGATCTCAAAAGATTTAAACCCCATTAATTAGCACCATTGGTAGCTCAAGAGACTGAAACGAATCTCACATGGTAGCTTCCACTTCAGGATCATTTTTTATTGGCACCGTGGGTGCATTGTTCCCACCTCTCAAACGAGAAGACACATTATCAATGGCTGAATTGAGCTGGCTTATTTTTGCATTCAAGGTCTGCCTAGTCTTCTGCTTTCCAGGAAAATGAAAAGTAACCATGAGATTTTTTTTTTTTTTTTTTTTTTTTTTTTTTTTCTTATAGAGAAAAAAAATAGGGAAAAAAAAAACAAGAATAGATTGCATATCCAACAAGTGGGAAAGGCTGGATGTCCAGTTACCTCCAAACCTTCATCGTAATATATAGGTCTTCTTGCCTTCCGGAATCCATATTCATCTTCATTAAGGAGAGATCTTCTAATCTGCACAAGATAAAAGTGAAATCCAGAATCAAAACCCAGATGAAAAAACATATTCGGAATAGTCATCCTATAACTTTAAGGCATGGCTGGATGAGGGTTTTGTAACGATCAAGGGATTAGTCTACAGTAGTAAGAAATGCATTACAAAACATTTGATAGATCGACTGAAAATGCAAAAATATGAGAATTACAAAGCCACTCAACAAATAATTTTCAAAGGACTCCTTTCTAGTAGTCATTTACAAATCTCTCTATCTAATGTTTTGCAGTGCATTTCAAACCCCTTGGTACTAAGAGATCGCTAATCTAAGCACAAGATTAAGGGCCTTTGTGAGAAGGTATGTAGTCAACAGGAATCAAGACCACATAAAGAGCACTACATTTAGACAGATAATAGTAATTTGCGGATAAGGAGCACACATTGCCAATCTTTTCATTCATATAGAGCAGTTTGCATCCTGAAATCAATGGAAGCATGGGAATCTAAAATCTAAACTTAAATTACCAATAATAATAATAATAAAAGTAAGACTGGGCACGTCATCAGACGAAGTTGGAGCACCAAATTTCTGCACTAGAGCATCATTGCAGTGATCTCTTTGCTTGCATCAACAGTATAGTAAATCACATAAAACTACACGGCAAGGATATAAAAGTAACATCCTAAAACAGTCAAATAATGGATTTACTCTATGAAACAGTATTTCTTTCTTCTTTGTTTAGAGTACTACAAAAATAATATTCACCAAAAAAAAAAGGTGTAATCTTACCAATGATTTATTCCAAGGAAGCATGGTAATTAGGAGAATATTAGTCAGTTTTCTTTTGGAAAGCATACAGATTCGACTTCATTAAGCAGGAGTAAAATAGATAGACATCCACGGGTGAGAAAGCGTATATTTAGGTAAATAAATAAATATGATGAACACAAGTAGAACATGATGAATGTTGAAGCTCAGAAGAGTTAGATATGGAAGCACCTGTGGAGCAAAAACGTAAGCCAAAGTCCCAAAGACAGCACCTCCTAACACAAAACCAGCGACGAAATCAGCACCGCCGCCGCCACCTCTACTATCGTCACTGCAGTGCATGTACAATGGAAGCGAATAAAACAGAGAGCAATTGAGAAGTTGGAAAGTGGTTATGATGAATTGGATGAATTTGGTATCGAAACGGAATATTACCTGTACTCGGCACGAACAGTGAAATTGCGACCGGTTCGCAGGTGAATATGTTTCCTTTGGGTTTGGGCCTTGGCCTTGACGCTGCCGTTGCCGTTGGCGGAGGACCACAAAACCTCACGCGCCTTCAGCTGGCATCCGCCGCCTGCACCCATTAAAATAAACATCACTATAACATCAGACTAAACAATACACACACGATATTGTTGTTTGTTTGTTGTATGAATGAATTAAGAATAAGAATCTGCTATTCGAGATTTCCGATTCAGTCACATACCTGAGAATGAGGTGGATAGAGGAGCAAAGCAGATCGCCATTAGAATTTAGAGACACACTCAGAAATTACAGAGAGAGAAGCTGAGGAGGAGGAGGAGAAGGAAAGGCCGATCTAAACTATTTCACTAAAACTGGAAGAAATGGTTGTTATATATTATAGACTGCCTTATAATTTGGATAATACACACCCGAATCATTTAATTTCCCTAATTGCCCCGGTGCTTCGAAACATAGTGAGATTATATTCACATATTTCAAATTACTTCTTCTATACTTTTTTAATTTTTTTAATATTTTCTACACACTATTAACTCTTGATAGAAAAATATTTAAAAAATTAAAAAAATATAGAATAAGTAATTTGATATGTGTAAATATAATCTTCCGATGCATAATTCAACAAGAAGGGCAATACCGAAAGTAAGTAAAGTTTAAAGTTACACGGCAAAGCTAATCTCTAAACTTTGTTGCTTTGGTTCCTCCGCCCCCTTTCGGTCTACCGGCCACGACCTTGGATTATCTCCTCGAACCCCGATTCGGCTTAACTGGATTTTCTTTTTCTTTTTGGTAATTGAAATGATAGAAGTGAGTTTACCTTAGTCTCTCGTTTATAAATTAAAAAGAATATTAATAGACTGTAATATTAGTTAGCTACTAATGCAACGTTTATTGCTCATTTTTTGATAATGCACCTGTTGTGTGTATAGTCCTAGACGTTGGGAACAAATTTTAATTCCTTTTTCTAGAAGGAAATACTAGAAAATAGTAACAAGACAATAACTTTTCTTTTTCTTGTTAAATAAAGAATATATTAACAAGGGCAAATCTCAAAAAGAACAACAAAATAAAACAACGGACTGAGAGGAAAACTCAAAGCACCAGCAAACAAAAGGAAAAACCTGAAAACCAAAGCCTAAGCCACGCACGGGAAGGTAACAAACGTCTTAGAGCCTAAGGAGCAGCAACATTCCAATTATGGAAGACCCCCATGTTAGAGCCTAAGGAGCAGCAACATTCCAATTATGGAAGACCCCCATGTTAAGGTGGAAGGTTTAGCTTTTAAAATATACAATCAACACCAAATCATATTGGTGGTTAACTGAATGACTGAAGTAAGAATTTTTTTACAATTATTAAAGATGCGGTTATTCCGCTCACACCATATACATTATAGTGACTGCTATAGAGAGTTTTCTAACCACCATAAGAAGAAATTTCCCTCACCATTAGGCCACCACATACTCCACAAAAGAAGGCCAAGATGGGTGAACCAGGGAACTCCATAGTCCACATTCCACATCTCATCAACACATGCCGTCAGAGACCTTCACTATAACGGCAGTCGAAGGAAAGGTGAGAGTGTTTGAAAGGTTTTTTTTTTTCTTTTTAATATAAGAAAAGAAGAAAAAAAAAAAAAAAAAAAAAAAAAGAAAAGGTGAGTGAGATAAAGATTACAACGTAGAGTCATACAACACAATTAAGATTGGCAGGAGGAGCAAACTGACCAATGTGATCACGTGTGGTCAGCTTATTCTTCATGGCTAACCACAACACAAAACTCACATGTGGAATAAGCGCACTATGCCACGCCAGGATCCCAAGAAAGTTTAGGAGCACATGCCGGATGCAATTCCACATAGAAGTTGAAGAGAAAATACAATCATTGCTAGGAGCTCAAAAGGAAGAATCCAAAATCTAAGAAGGCACAATGTCGTAATAATCTAATTGAATGAAATGGAAAGTCTGGTTGGTAGTAAACGGCCAACACCACAATGTCGTTGTAATCTGACTGAATGAAAAGGAAAATCGAGTTGGTAGTAAGTCGGGTCGGTAGTTTAGACAAAGACCAGAGGCCAACACCACCTCATTGCCCTAAATGTCTAAGAGAGGGCCATAAGAGTGCCAGTTATCATACCACAGAAAGGTAGACGACCCATCTCCCACTAAAACGAGGCTTAATAAGTTCCTGAAGCTTTAAAATTTTCCTCCGACTCCAAGAGCTAGTAGACGGCACTGTTAGGCTCTGAAAAAACTTGTCTTGAAGGAAATAGGCTTTGATCCATTTAGACAACACATTATCACCCCTATCCACGACAATTTATCAAAATAATTCCCCGATACCTTACCGGACCAAAGAAAGCGGAGAAAAAACTGCTCCAGGAAATAAATTTAGTTTGTGTAGTAAAAAGGAGTTTAAATTTGTTCAACGTTCCAAAGTAAAATTATTAACTGCTTAAATTTGTCTTCCATTGGATTGGACTGGATAGGATCGGATCGACAAATACATCGCAGTACGCAGCGCATCAAAGGACAAAGGACGAAGAAGAAAAATGACGCAAACGCAAGGGCAGACAGAGCAGCAACATCTGGGATCTGGCCACTTTGTTGTCACATCGGCAACACATTGGCTTGCAAATTCCTAATGACTTCTTAAAATTATGGTGGCTTATTTCTCTTTATATACAAACAGCCGTAATAGTAATAGTAATACTACCGCATTCAAATACCAAACATCTAAAAACAGCACAGAAACACTAGAAAAAGTATCGGTAAATCCTATATTTGAGAAAGACCAACGACGCATCCAGGCAAGATCATCAGCCACGACTGCCACATGCATTTCAAACGCAACATAATTTACATAACGCAGCAATTCATCTTCACTTCATTTGTCTGGCAAGCGCCCAAAGAGAAGCAGTGATGTATTCACATGGTGTCTTTCAGGCAGAAGCTGCTCCGGTTTTGAAACAGGTTTCCCAGGTTGTTCCTTGTCTGGGAATGGGAATGAAAGGGAAAGGGAAAGCGACGCAGACACATCATCATCTTTCTCATCCACTACCGCTGCTTCTAAAGGCTCATCTTGGTTGTTGTCTTTCTTGTCTGCTGACCCAACAAAGAAGGGCAGCATTCCCTTATTTTGTGGTTTTGTTTCTCCCCCTAGAGCTAGCTCGAGACTTGGGAACCCTTCGCGAGACTTATCCTCATACCCTGAAGAGAAATTTTTCCACGGCACCGAGTGGTCAACTGGCCCAAAATGATGAACATGCCGTGAATCCAAAGGAAAGAAGTACCTTTCAGTATTTCCCAAGTCCTCTGGAATAACTTTCTCCTCACAGGCTTCAAAGCATCTCTTCTCCTCAACCACAGTGCTTGTACCTCTAGAAGTGCTACAGCTATCAAATCCACTTGAACCAATTTTTGGCTTCTTACTACCAATCTTGGCATCCATCTGTGTAATATTCACCTCATTCCATGGCATTTCTTGACTTGCTGCAGAAGTTGTTCTATCTGAAATAGGTATGTCTGGGTGTTTTCTATCACTAGGCTGACAAGAGTTGACTCTGGCTGCTTCTGGTTCCTTATATCCACGATCTCTCCCCAATTCCCTCTCTTGTTTAAAATCAGCTTTATCCATGTTCACTCTGTCCAGAATCACCTCCTCAACCCCTCTGGTGATACCAACCCTTTTCTTTCTATCTGGAAATCTCTCCTGACCCACACTCCCAGCAACGGCTACCTCTTGATGGGAAACAGGACGAATCTCCACAGAATCAGTGTCTTCCCTTTCAACAGAAGTGACCCAATGCACTTGCCTATTCTCACCTTTGTTAGAGCTATTTGACCCAGTTGTTGGAATAAAAGATTTAATTTCTGTGCCAACTCTGCTCTCTTGAATACAACTTTCCTGCTGCAGAATGCGAGACAATAACCCTTTAGTAAATATACGCAAATCTCAATGTCAAAACAAAACTGACCCAAAATATATCAACATCACAGTACCAACTTTTAAGAAATAAATTTTGACTAGGTAAGTAAGATGAACCATGAGATGAGGGCCAAGCTTAAAATCCCAAACCTTCCTTACAAATTGTCCCTCTATAATACGGTTAATTAGTGGAGTAGAGTACATCACATGACATATCACTCAGCGTGTGAACACATAGCACGGGTATCAATAAACATTCTTAGTCCAATGGATGATCATTGTGGAGTCATGTTCTGTGACATCAGTAATGCCATCTGTACTTCTACACCAAAGTGCAGGTGCTAAGCAAATAAGGATCTTTTGACTAAGAAATAATGTCATTAAGTCTTTTGACCACTGGTGAAAATATATGCATAACGTCATAATCTAAAAACATCTAAAACAGTATAGCAACACTGGTCAAAATTGTTCAGCTTCACATTTTTAAGACTGAAAAGAATGAGAACAAGGCCTGCAATGACCTGATTGATAGCATCAATGAAGTCTAGTTCAGACGTTAGAAAGATACAAGAAAACTGCAAAGCAAAATGCTGAAAGAAATTAAACTCTCAGCATGACACACACACACACACAGATGACATACACCATTATGCACCTTATCAAGCCATATACATTCTGGAAAAGAAGAAAAAATAAAGTTACCAGGCAAGAAGTGATGCATTCAACTCCCTCAGACAAGCCAGTATTGTTTGTTGTGTTGGAATCAAGTCTACAATCCTGTACCACCAAGTTCACTTTTGAACCTGAACGCACCTCTTCAGGATAAGTATCTTTGTTCTCACGATCCTTACTAACTGTGGGGCCCATATGCAGACGCGCCTTGGAAGCACAGGGAACATCACAAGATCTGTCAGAAGGAGAAGATTCATCCATATGCTTAGGTATACATATGTTCTCACTCTCAGACAAAGTCATGGCATCAGTAGGAGCTTTATTGAATGAGTTTCTCGAGCTGGGAACACATGTCTCGGTAAAATCTAAACAATGCACCCTCATTGTCCTGAACACACCCCAAAGGAAAAATAGCATATTCCAACCTGCCAATGACAGAGAACAGATTTCAGCAGACAGTACTGACTCTAGCCTCTAGGTCAGCAAGAACAATGCTATTGCCACAAACAGTTGGCAATAAATAGCAACTACTGCACCAATAACCAAAAATGAGGTCAAACTGAAAGCACTCGAGGACAGGACCAAAAAGGCAAAAACATCAGCAAGACAAAAGAAGCAGCCAATTATTTAAAAGAAGACACCATCATACAGATTACACAACATGAACATTATCCCTATTTCTATATATGCTCCCCAATTACAGGTTCGCAATATCAGCATCAGAACTTATTTATGCATTAAGCAGTTTAAGCCACAACTTGCACACAGCAGAACCGCATCAAACATATTGGCACTGGGTAGAACACCTAACCCAATATAATGAAACTTCAGAATTCCTTACGTTGTGATTTCTCAGGAAGCTGATTGGATGGGAATATCAGAAGTTCAACACCATCAAAATTCCCTTTGAGGGCGAGATCATTCTTGACCATAGCATCCAACAGGCTCTTGTAGTGTCTTTCGTAACTGCATCGAAAATTGAAACAATTGCATAATAGGCAAGAAAAAAATGATTTGGTGAAATAAAGAATTTGAAAATATTAAATGAAAAGAGTATATTTATCACTACCTATCAAGATCTTTGGCAAAGAAATAAAGTGCAATATTATCTTCTTTAGCACCACTTTGATGAAACTGTGATGGCCATACACTCGGGCGAGGAACTTCATTCAGAGGAATTTTGTGCGGAAATTTGTTTACCACTTCAAGGACCTTTGGCGATGCACAAGTTGACAAGTGAGCTTGAACTCCACCACATAAATCCAGAAAATTTCCACCTCTCTGCACTTCAAAACTCCCCCTGCATGAAAATAAGATAAACCTATCTTATAAGACATTTTCAACAAACATACAAAAAGGAAAACAGAAAAAATAACACCAGAAAGAAAAGGAAAGAAAATGTAGAGTATGAAGCAGACAAGATTTGACAACTAATAGAAACCAAGAGAACCATACTGCCAGATGTATTCATATTCTGGAATGGCTGTTGTCTTCACAAGAACAGACATTGCCCCTAAAGCATGATTATGAAAATCTTTCACTGTAGGCTTGCCCTGAGAATGAACAACAGAAAAAGAGTCTGCCACTTTGGAAGGGAACCCAGAATCAATGGGCTGCCCTGTAAGCTGCTTTAAATTATTGACAGTTGTATTATTGTAAGAGTCAGAAGGAGAAGTCCCAAGGATTGCATGACCATCAGGTGACTGCTCTTGAGTAGCTACTTCATAACTTAAGTCCATGTTCGACGTGGACAACTCGTCAGATTGATCGACCACTCTGTTCTTTCTGTATATTTCAGGCTTTCGAAGCAAAGCTGCATGAATAGCATCTTTCAACCTATTACCTCTCTGCATCTCCTCCCTAGAACTTCTAGGAGCACAAGCATCAGTACCAGAAGTTTGTGAAATTCCAGCTCCGCCAAATTCCGTGTTATTACCTCTCTCTTTAAATTTTGGACTAGCTACAACAGCAGGCCTACAGCGAACAGAGCTCTCCCTGGCCTTATCATCCTGATCTGCCATTTCCCCTGATTGTGGTAACACATCTTCTAATGTTCCATCTAAATTAAAGCGTGATGTCTCAACGGTCCCAGAATAGCTGGATAAGGATTCATCCTTAGAGCTAACCTGGTTTGACCTTTGTTCAGAAGCAGAACTAGACATTCCATTCATAGATGAACCTCCACCTGCAATGGAAAACACATGGTGATACTTTAGATTATTAACACCACCTTGTCCAAGATACATAAACATCAAACTATACAAAGAAACATAAATGTATGACACAACCACGAGCTTGAAGAACACAAGTACAGAAATTGCCCAATTTCACCATCAAGAAGGAATAGACTTACCTGAAGCAACTTGAGCGTCAACACCTTTACGAGTAAGATTAGATTTTGATGAAGTACTTAATTTTCCATCAGGCAGTGCAACCTTTGGCTCTCGATTGCTCACAGATGAAAGCAAACTAGTCTCACCACGAGATGCAAGGTCACTCTTAGGAGTTGAGAAAATAGGACTAGCTGTTATCAAATTAGCCTTGGGGCGGTCTAGTTTGGACAAATTTTTTCTTTCAACTGTGCTCCACTCTTTTGCTTGTTTCAATCCTTTAAGATCTGGAACATGGCTAAATTTTGACGAGAGCATTTTAACTTTTGTTTCAGACACATTTGAACGCCCTGAGCTAGCAGATTTGAAAGACATAGATCTGCCCATCATTCTGGACACCACCCTCTCCTTCATATCAAGGGAAGCATGTTCTTTAGACCCCTTTTGCTTTTGAGGAACAACTTCATCTACAAGTTTGACTTTTGGTTTAGAGATTAAGGTGTTGAACGAATTTGACTTTGAAAATGTACCTGCAGACAGAAATACGATGAACTGTTGTTCTTTCTTAATATAGAACTCTCAAAAATGTTAAAAATGAGAAACAAGAACCCCACGAGACATCAGAAAGCAAAAGAGTTGCTATACAATAAAAAGAGGGGTAGAGATGGAGCATGAAACATGTGACCTGCATCAACAACTACTCACCCTTGGCCCGTAAACCGTTTGAAGGAGAACGTGCAGTTTCTGATATATCATTAGTAGACTGAGAAATCGGATAAGCTGACCTCAACCTGTCCTTATCTAAGCTTTTGAATGAAGATTCGCGTGATAAAGCACCCATTCTCTTAGGGCTAGATGCTTTTGGTGATCCCACACGCATTTCAAGAGCCTGCCTTTTCACAGAAGGAGCCATTTCTACGCTTTCTGCAAGTCTCTTGTTAGAGATTTGTGTACTTGTAATCACTTTCTCCATTCTTTTCACCTCCACATCTGAACCTTTAGAATTCAAATACAGAAAAGAAAAAAATTAGTGCGTTTCACAACTAAATAACAGCACATTAGCATGTGTTAACTAATATAATTCAATCTGCTTTACCTTGCTTCTGGTTATCGGTTTCCTCGGCAAACTTGCATTCCTCACACAGCCATGGACCTTTAGGAACTCTCCGAAGCATTTTTCGCATACAATAGCTGTTTTCAGCAATAATAATGTTTAAGAAATTTTTTATCAAAAGCATGAGAACAAAATAAAATATCACAAGAAAAATCCTGACATCAAAAATAAGATGAAAGACTATTACATGTGTTCTGCACCATCGCTGCACCTACTACACATGGCAAGCATATCTTCGCGGCCTGCATCCCCACAAATATCACATACTTTTACCTGTTTATGACCCCAAAAGAAAAGGCAACAGTTTTTAGTTTTTCAGCTCAAAAATGAAGAAGCCAATACAGGAAAGGAGAAGCTATAAAGCATGTCACTTACAAATAAAAATAACAAAAGATAAAACAAAAACGTTCACAAAGCCTCCACAAGGAGCCAATAACAAAAATGGATAGACAACCCCTCCTTACCCTTAACATGATGCAACTATCTAAAGTCTACTATCTCTAACATAAAGCATAAGATAATTAGGCCACAATATAGTAGAATACATCACGCATACCCCTCCTAACGAGCACTGATCCACTGGGGTAACATCCTTCAAATTAAAATGTGAAGTACTAGCGCAAAAATAGAAAACATTTAACAATCTCTTAACAAATATCAGGGGATGTTTTCTTAATGTCACTGAAAAAAGCTGCAAATACTTGTTATCTCTATATTATCTCTGAAATCTGCTAATCAACATTAGGCTTAATCATAAAATTAAGTGACAATGACAACATAAATCAAGAAGCTTATATTTACAGACCTTCGGAGCTAACTACTAGCAAGAAAATATCATTTTATATGAAACCATATAGGGAGACACGTGAAGCCAGAAAAAAATTAAGGGGGAAGAAACACAAAGAACAAATAGCAAACAAATCATGCATTCAAATTTTATGGGGGATGGAACTCACATCATGCTCCACAATGTCCGATTCATCACTGTCATCCCCAGATGCAGATTGCAAGGGCTGCATGTCAGCTACTTCAACCAACTCACTAGGCTTAACATCTTTCTTACCGTGATCCAAACTCTTTGAAGCATCATCTTTTGGGTCTTGTCCATTACTCTCTACTTCTGTCTTTGGACATAATTTTGTAGGGACCACTAAACTTTTATAAGAAACAACTTTCTGGCCAACAATAATATCCGACTTATTCTTAAATGATGAATCCACATGTCCAAAAAATTCTGGCAGTTTTCCCTGCATATGGGAAGATGTATCCTTTCCTAAATCAGTTAAAAATTGCATTAAAGGAAAGAGATGTACCAATTCGTGAGTAAAAGCAAGAGGTTGCACCTTTTCTGTGCTATCACCAGAATCTCCAGCTTTTACTGTGTCCGACATGACTGACTTATGTGCCTTTCCAGAAGCTAAACTACAAGACAAATTCTTCCATTCTACATTCCTGTTATGGTTACTGACTGCTTGATTTGCATCATTGGCTCTACTTATACATGAAATGTTATCATCATGGACTTCAACAGATGTATCAGAAGACCTCATGGTTGCTTTGCTTTCAGCATTTTCAGACAAAGAATCATGACTTGAATTAACACTAAGCAGGTTACTAGTCTCACTGGTGGTATGTTGTAAACTGTCACATGCTTTTCTCTTAAAAGAAGATGAAGCATCTCCCACATTGATAGAATATTGACTAGCCGCATTAACACGACAGGTTTCATCAGAAAATTCATCAGCCTTTGACCCCATAAATGATCTATTAAGATGCAGACAAGATGAACAGGGAGCAGAGCACACTTTACAAGCACCACACTCGCCACTAATATGAACTTTCCCACCTATGGAATGCTTACCAAACGCTTTTACAGATTGAGATGACACCTAATAAATACAAAGAACCAAGTTAGTAGTGGCAGCAATACATAAATTAACAATGGAGGATTAAAAAGATATAGGAAAATCCTGACTTCGCAGCATTGAACGTATGAGAGCATGGGAAACATAAACATCAAATAAAATCCCACACCCAATGTCACTCTCAGCTTAAGGGAGTAAGGAAAAAAAACATATGCAGGAAGATGCATGTGAGAATCTCTTCAACTGGCCTGTTATATTCCCATGAATGAAAATTACTAAACTTGGAATTTGGAACAAGGAGAGAACTTTCAAATTGACATACAACAATTCCCTTGTTTGAATTTATAATAAACAAAGAGATAAACAATTTGAAGTTCATAATTTCCACCTAAATAGCTGTAATTTCTGAAATTCCAAAAGAGTGAGTAATTTAAGAAAAAACAACTATGTACACCACCACCTCCACTACCTCGTCATCACCACCATCAGTGCCACGCTGAACACATCTACCAAACACCACCCCACATTTACAGATTGGTGCCTATAAAAGAACAAACATAAAATTCCGTCTTTAAATCCCATTACACTTTAGGTTAGCCAAACAAGACTTGACAAATTCTACAACGGCCAATTCCATCATTTTAAGTTGTATCATTTTGGAATTCCTCAGTAAATTCCTCCAATGTTCCTAAAATCTGAATTTAATCATCCATTACAACGCACTCCAAATCAGCGAGAAATGGCTAGAGTGAAATTATTTCTACCTGAATGATCGCCGGATGGTCAACAAAAAACCCGAAGTTTAATAGCCTATTTTCTTTGAAATAAGGGCTACTGCATGATATAGGAAAAGAAAAAACTGAAAATAAATAAAGGAAAAGAAAACTGAAAATAAACAAAGAAGAAAGAAGGCAAATTACCGAGAGTCATCTCACCATAGTCCTCTGAATATCATGATCAACACTTCAACAGGCCGGCCTTTGCATGCGATCACTACCTCTCCAGACTCCAGACTCCAAATTTCAGATTCCAGACTGAAGCGATATAACCAGAATTACATTAAGCCCAATCTACGGTACCCAATAATACAGTACGGACTCCAATCACTGCATGAAAAGTAAATCAATTTAGAGAGAGACTAATGCAGCAGTGAAGATGCAAACCAAACGCAAATTAAATAATTAAAGAGGAGTTTTTATCAGGACCCATAAACCCAAACAATGAAATCCTAAATTCCCAATACAAAGCCATCGCCCATTGCCAATCAATCCAATTATCAATTCAGCGAATAATCCGATCATACAAAACAAAATCAAGTAATCAAATCAAAAGACAAGAGAAGAGAAGCAAGTCGGTTAGCAATTACGCGCCTCTGATTTCATAACTCCCCCTTCCTCCCTTCCTTCCAACCTTCGTTCGCCGAGGCAATCGTCCGTCCAAGTCCCAACCCCTAGTCTAATCTAATCGAAACCCCAAACAAACACTCGGTATTGCAATGTCCTTTGCGATGCTGCCGCACGATTCAATTAAAGCCCTAACTTTCCCAGCATATGACATTCAAATCAACTCTCAGACAGAACCACATAACCATCTACTCTAACCACACACAATCTCATTCATACATATAATAATGTTTTTGTAAATACAATAATACACGCATATGCATACTTATATATAGATGACATGGATAGACACAAATAAAAAAAATTAAAATCATCCAATCATAAATAAGTTAATGAACATAACTAACACTTGGTGGTGACAAAAAAATACACCGCATATATATAGGAGGCGGTGGATCAAGTGGCAAAAATTTTGACAAAAGATAGTGTTATTCATAGGGGTGCAATTTAGGTTGGGCCAATCCGAACCCGACAATGTCTAATTCGACTTTAAATCCGAACAAGCGAGTTTTTTTTTTTGTTATAACCCGCCCTAACCCAACCCAATTTCAACCCGTTCATTGATTAGGTTGAGTTGGACTGACCATTTTCCCGTCCAATCCCAACCAAACTCAACCCGACTAACTAAACCCAATCTAACCAAATTGTAACTTATACTATACCCAACTGAGCCAAGTCCAAAAACCAACGCCCTTTCTAATATTTTTTTTAATAAATTACATTTTATAATTACTTAAGTTTTTAGGAAATAAGAGACTTTGATTAGTCACACATATTCGTAGTCTCTAAATCCTAAAGCTGTATAGTAAATTGATTTATGAAATTTAATTTAGTTAGCTTTGATGCTACTTGGCTTAATTTTTTTTAGGAATTCTTGGAAACTAAGTTGTTACAAAATTAAACTTGAAAAAATTGGGCAACTCGAACTCAACCTAAGTAAACTCTAACCCAATTAAACCCGAGCCCAAATGAACCCGAATGAAACCCAACTCGAACCCAACTCCAAATTGTAAAAGTTAGGTTAGGATTCGGTTGACCTTACAACCCGCCCAACCCGTTCAACCCGCCCGAGTTGCACCCCTAGTTATTCAACATCCATTTTTACCTCTCTACACAATCCTATTAATTTGTCCTTTGATTTTCTTCAATTCATTTGATCCGACGGTTGAAATTTAAGAGAACACGTGAGAGGTAAGAATGAGCATGTGAATAGCACTATCATTTAACAAATATTTTTACACTCCTTTATCATTAAATTTTACAATATTTAACAATCTTCATTAATTTAGAAGTGATGTGAAGACTTTTAAACATTATAGATTACAACTAATAAGAAAAACACTAATTTAAATTAAAAAATAACTAATATAATTAAATTCAAATATCTAATTTAAATTGGTGTTCTTCTTAGGAGAAATTACACATAAAGTATACTTTTATTACTTAATCTTATTTTAAGACAACACTTTTTTAACATTTCTTAGAGGACAAAAGGTAATATATGTAAAACATGACATTATTAGTCTTTTTTTTTTTTTTTTCTCTAGAGTGTAAGCTACAAAAATACCCTTTATAGTGGTAAAGTCTTTTCACACTTTCATCTCTTCATTTGTTACTCCTTTGTCTCTATCTTTCTTCAAGAAATATTAGGCCGAACAAAGCAAAGCTTGAAATATTGTCAATCGGCAATTTGCCTTTTGATCCAGTTCAAATTCGTTCTGATTTCTCTATTTTTTTTTTTATTTTCATTAATTCAACTTCGGGGTCGTGTTGCAAGTACAAATTCCTAAATTTTTGTATTTTACTTTCTTCCTCACTTTCTAGGCAGCCAAACAGAGGACAAACAAAAACCAGAAATGAGAAGCAAAATGCCCATATGGATGAGCAATCAAGAAGCCCTTAAAGGAGTCACAGGGAAAGGGGCAAACACTGAATTGAAGCATGACAAACTTCTCTGTCGAGTCTTTGACCTTGAAGTAACAGACGTCGACGTGGTTGAACTGATTTTGCAAAAATAGTCGAGGACGGGTTGAATTGATTATGCAAAAATGGTCGAAGACGGCTTGAGCTGATTCTTGAAAAATGGTCGATGATGGGTTGAACTGATTCTGCAAAAATGGTCGAGGATATGTTGAACATATTCTACAAAAATGATTGAGAATGTGTTGAACTTATTGTACAAAAATGGTGGATAACTGATTGAACTGATTATGCAAAAATGGTCGAGGATGATTTGAACTGATTCTACAAAAATGATCGAGGGCAGGTTGAACTATTCTGCAAAAATGGTCAATGACTGATTGATTTGATTCTGCAAAAATGGTCAATAACGGATTAAACTGATTCTAATAGTAGAGGATACAAACTGATCCTACATATAGTTTCAAAACTGAGTTTATAGAAATAGTTGAGGATGAGTTAAGCTTATGGTACATATTAATTTTGGTGGAGTTAGTGAGGGTTGGGTTCTATTAACAGCTCTGATATTTGAAAACATTGTTTCCATGTTTTTAGGCTGAGCTTAGTTGATCCTACGTATGCTTAAAAACTAGTGAGGTTCCTTGACATAATATAAAAGCACTATTTTGGTTCCTACTAAACACCAAACTACTTCTTTACTACTGACATAAGCTCTACTAAATAAAAGCGCTTTATAAAGAAATACTTTTTTTTTTCAAGAAGTTCTTTCAAGTGCTTTTTCTTTTAAATTTTTTTCTTTTTAAATAATAATTCCAACATATGTATATTTAAAGTACTTCTAGAGCAATCTCAAACTGCCATAATTCTCAGGAACATGAAGGTTGATCCCAAAACACTATTTGTTGATTCCAATTCAAGCGTCAGAAAACTTGAACAACTATATATATAAAAAAAAAAAAGTTTAATTAGAATTTGGAGGCTCCATTTTTTCTTTAAAATAGTTCCTACTTTATGTGAAGGGGAACTAGGCTAAACCAAACGAAGTGCTAACTACAGCTAAGAAATTAAGAATCAAATCAACATAAATATTTATAAGTTTTTATCATTAATGCGAGTTTTTGCTTAAATCTCTTACTTATCAACACAAATGAAGAGCCTAAGAGCATATTTAATGGCCTAGGCAAATTGATCATGTTGACTCAAAATTGAATTAACAACTTTTAGCCCAACAAACTTTGCCTAGTCAAATTGAGCTTAGGCACCTTGAGAGACCAACCTAGTCCCAGCCCAAGCCTCGGGCAACGTGGAACTCACTTAGGTCATTTCCAACCGAAGAAGGGCCAGATGGCTCGTTTTAGCCCTATAGGCATCCAAGAAATTAATATTTTAATGAACATTGCCAAACCATATTTCTTACCATCTCCAACCGAGGGTAGGCCAAATATAGCCCTGTGACAAAAAACCATCTCCAACCGAGGAGGCCAAAGGGTCATAGGCCAAACATAATCTATTATTTTAATTGAATTAATATGGTTACTTAAATTAAACTACGTTAATAATTTTTCGAGATGTAATCTCAATAATTTTTTTTATAGGATTTCGAGTGACACGTGTCAATAGGGTCATTAGATTGCATGCATTGGCAATGGAAATGGAAGTGGAAGAATTGTCTCATTGGATGGCAATGAGGCTTTAGCGGAATGTCGAGAAAGGCAACTATTGTGTTAGAGGCGGTTGCCTCGTTTGACACATGGATCTAGCATGCTTTCTTTGGAGTCCCTGGATCCCAAAATGACATTACAGTTCTTGGGCGTTCACCCCTCTTCAATAACATGATGGAGGGTAAATCACCTCAACTTGACCACTACATCAACGACCATCAATACAATATGGGGTATTACTTGGCAGATGACATCTACCCAAAGTGGGCGACACTTGTTCAAGCAATTCCAAACCCTGTGGATGACGTCCAAAAGTGGTTTACCTTACACCAAGGGGCATACCGGAAAGATGTTGAGAGAGTTTTCGGTATTCTACAAGCATGGTGGAAGATCATCAAGGAATTGGCAAGAGGGTGAAATTGAGGTAAATTGAACTCCATCATCATGTCGTGCATCATATTACACAACATGATTGTGGAAGATGAGCGCAATGACTATATTGATGGAGAATCTGATGATGACAACCAAGATGATCCAAATAGGTCAAGGAGGGCTCGTGCAAAAATATATGATGAGCCTAATTTGCCCTTCGATCCAAGAACTGGTAATATCTCGTTAAACAAGTACATGAGACGCAATAGGATAATACGCTCGTGTGTCACAAACAAGTACCTACAGCAGGATCTTATTGCACATCTTTGGGCCAAAAGAAGCATGGAGTAGACATTTAAGTTTTATGTTGTTAAATGTTTTTTTTTAATGTTGTTTAAGTTTAATGTTATTTAATGTTGTTTAATGGCTTAAGTAGTTACAGGGAAGAAAAAAAAAATTAGATTTTTAATTTTTTTTTTTAAATTTGGAAAAAATAAAAAAAAATTCAAATCCAATGGCTAGCTAGCGTCAGCTAGTAGCCGTTGGGCTTCAAAATTTTGGACCGGCCCAGGCTGGCTGGTTGGCTAGTTTGGGCCAGCATGTTGGCCCGATTATGCAATTGTGGCCCAATGGGGCCCACGAGCCCTTTGGCCTAACCTTCGGTTGGAGACGGTTTTCATGTCATTTCGGGCTATTTTTGGTCTTATAGCCCTTTGGCTGGATCGGTTGGAAATAACCTTAGAATCCTAGTCTTTAGTTCTCACCACTAAAACAAAAAATATATATTAATAGGTTAGATCATCGTATTGAAAGGCTAGATTTTACCTCTAGCCTTCGACCCTTCCCTACACATTAAATATGCTCTAAGTAACATATGTGGGTGCAGAGGGAGGGATTTACCCACGTTAAGCTTACTTTTAAATCAAAATCTTGTACGGAAAAAGATGCATCTTTTCTTTCTAAGGTAATTGTATAAATGATCTTTCAATTTTAACCCAATTGGAGTAATGGTCCCTCAACTGAAAATTCATGATCATTAGTCTCTTAACTCATCAAAACGTGCAACTATGGTTCTTTTTGTAACTCCATTAGAACTTCTGTCAAAATGAGTCACATGTCACGCGCATGAGGCTGAATCAATGGGCAAATATGAAAAACCCAAATGTGAAAATTTGTAACAATAGTCTCTTAACTTTAACTCAATTGGAGAAAATGATTCCTCAATTTTAACGCAATTAGAGTAATGATCCCTCAATTTTAACCCAAGCGTAGTAATGGTCCTTCAAACTTGACTCATTTCGACATAATTGATAAAGAAAACTATAGTTGCACGTTTTAATAAGTTTAGGAATCAATGGCCATGAAATTTTAGTTCAAAGACCATTGTAAGCACCCTATCCTCCTTCTTTGTACGGTTCATTTCTCATATATGGAATATCGTACTTTCTCAAAAAAAAAAAAAAAAAAAAAAGGTCATATTTTACCTTTTTTTTATTTTTATTTTATTTAAAAAATCATATTTATATCAATTAAAATTTATTTTTATTCAGTTGGTTTTTTTTTTTTTTTAATTTTGTAGTCAATTACTTTAATGTCAGATAATTTAGAGCTCATTTGATATTCTTTTTCTTAAAAACAGGGGTTTTAAATTCATACTTCATATATCAAATGACTTGTTTGGTATGGAATTTTATTAAATTCTTGAAAACAATTTTTAAGGAAAATTGAAATTAGATAGAAACAAAGCTGATCTGTTATAAGAAAACTGAAATTAGATAACAATCAATACACGTCTGAATCTAGTGATCACCAACATCAATTTGAATTAAACATGGTTATTTTGGTGTCCGATGAGAGAAAAGCGAAAGGGAGGAGAGAGAGAGGACAGAGAGAAGGTGAAGAGAGCGGAGAACAGTGAGGATGCAGCGATCCCTTCGAAGCCTTGTTGCCGGCGTTGGCCACAACAACCTTTCCCACAGTTGGTGATCTTTGCCTCTTCACTCTTCTTCGAGACTTCGACCGCTTGGACTCGACACCAATTTCAAATCGCAAAGTCACAGCGAAGAAGAGATCGGGAATCAGGACTAAGAAAAAAAAACAAAAACGAAAACGAAATAAATATGGGACTAAATTCAAAGCGTGGGAAGAATTCGAGCTTTGAGAGGAAAAAGTAGAGAATCTGCACATGGCAACGATGGCATTATGGCAGAGAATATGACAAACAAACTAATAAGGAGGAGGACATCGTTCATTTCCTTCCTCCTTCCCAGTCTCAGATTACAATACAACGCAGCGCTGCAGCCCTTCGGCCCGTTCGTGTAAAACCATCCTCGCCATCCACATGACAAGATCATCAATCAATACACGTGCAAAAGAAAAAAAAACCTAAAAATTTGGCCGACCGTTGGATGTAATACATTCGGATTCCTCATCCTTTGGTTGATCATGTAAGAAGTGTTAGCTCCAACATACCATTTAGCACCTGCTGTAATGCAAATAATACAAGAAAACCTATCATATCATTAGAAAACTTTAATAAATTAAATATAAAATTATACTTGTCCATATTTGAGAATCGATATCCATAATCTTGCATGTGCTGCTTAAGCAATTGGCATGCTACTATATAAGATACCTAGGTTACAAATTACTTCATAGAATAATTAGACTGAGTGCATATCAGATAACTAGATGAATTATATTTGAAATAACTATTATGCAATCGGTCATTTAAAACCCATAGTTTTCTTCTTTTTCTTCTTATTAAAATCTTGGCATATAAGATAGCAATAGTCTAAACAAACAATTTAACCTTTAAATTTGATCCAATTCTTATTCTTTTTGGAATTCAAAAGGTAAATTTGTTACATACTTGCCATTAATCAATCGGGTGTTTGTCAGCTTGCCGAGAAGTATAATGTGCAGAAAGCAAAAGCAAAGAAAGGAAAGCACTGGCCACAAAGATTGCATCAAACCACCGGTGATAGAAGTCAAACTGAATATCTCCACCCAATACGTCTGTTATGATCATCCTGCCAAGAGATAATAGCTCTCTTTAAAACTAATCCAACAGCTCAGAAGCTACCTAAATGACGGACTGAAAGCAATCAAGCTTATATGACAGAAGACCGAAAAGCTTCTGATGGCCATCATTTGGAAATCCGCACTTCTAGACAGGACATGGCTAAAGCCGCAATCATTTCCTTTACAAGCTTCACGTTTTCATTTAAATACAAATATGGTAATATACTTTTACAAGGAATAGGATAGCAAACCTTTTTTCAAGTAATATGATTGTTATTAAACTTTTGAACATTTAGTCATCCAGTCATAATATCTTTTATATAGTATGGTACTATAAATTGTGAGTTCCATATTTATTACATAAAAAGATATTAATTCCAAACATATTGTGCATGTAGTTTACATTTACAAAAGGAAATATTCTTCAAGCTGATACTATTGTCATTGTATGGGTTCATCTTACAAGCCAAAGTATTTTGGCCGGTTACTCTTTGTCATTAATCCCTTGCATACTTCTATATGTAGTATAGATAGAAGAACATGTTTTTATTTAGAAATTGAGAACATAGGCAACTTATAATTTCATGTAAATGCATATAAAGTTCATTTCAAAGTTTTAAGGCATGTTTCTAGCCTAACAAAACCCAACATTTAAGGAATTCCAGGTGCACTGTGTACACTGGAGTAAATTAATCTTGCAATTAAGCTCAATACAACTGACCAAAATTCATAAACATAACCACGCCATTGAACACCAAGGGAAGACAGAAGAACAAAAACAAGAGTTGACCAACATAAAATATCAGCACACCTGTACTCAGTTGCCAAGCTTTTCCTTATCAATAGAATAGAGGACACAAAGTACATTCCCATAATTTCAGACAGAAACAATACAACATTGCTAGAAGATCCACTTCCAACTCTGGAAACTGCAAAAAAGAACTGTGCACAGCAAAGCCAGAAAGTTAAGCCGTAAAGATGATCTGTTTTATGCTTCCATCAGTTGCTCTTCAACAACCAAATACCAATGTGGAGTTGTGGACTAAGGCCTATTCCCAGAAGGTGATTAAAACGGGACTAAGGCCTGGGTCAGCTGAATTCATTTATTTCCTTGATATAATTACAGCACTAGCATGTAAAACCTAAGACCAAAGTGGGAGCATCTGGTTCTTATCTCCAGATCCAGAAAAAAACTGTCTTTCAAGTTTCAACTTTCAGTATGCAACTCAGTCAATAAAAAAAAAACAAGCATTCAGAAATCATTTCTTTTTCCTCAAGAAACTGCAGGCTGTATTTTGAAAGTCCGTCTGAAGAAAACCAATCAGTGGATTGAGGTTCTCCAACTTAAATTAGAAATAAATAACAAGGCAGGCATAAGAAGGGTTACCTTCATTAAATTAGTCAAGAATCCACGAACTGATATAACAATCAACATTCCAATGAACAAGAGTGAAATATACTGTCAATAATGAGAACAAATTAAGTATCAACCATGTGTTCAATAGTCTGACCAATCATCCATAATAAAAATATTTGCAATCCATAGTAGTAAAAATGGAAAATGAAAACTAGCACATATGAAAATGAGGCCAAATCAGGAGTCCAAATGTATGAAACTGTGATTGGCATATAGTCTGTACCACGAATATATATTATAAAAAAAGTAATATAATATGTAACTGCAAATTTTTCCATTGAGAGGGAAAACACCAAAATACATTATTCAACTGCAAGCTTGCAGGTTTAGATAGAAAATCAAAAGGTCTGCCAATGAAGGTGTAAATGTTAAGCTAACTAACCTGTGATAGCAATGCTGCATTGATACCAATGTCAAAGAACTGCAAGAATATGCTAATTGTCATCGTCACAGGATCCACAGAGCCAGCCTGTCAGAGAACATATTACTATTTACCGAAAACAAACATCGACACTAATAGGGTAGAAATCAGAAACAGACATGTAAGCAAGTGATTATAGGCAATACATGAGACATGAAAGAAATACCTCTTTGAAAACTACACTTTGCAAAGACTGCACAGAGAAATTAATAGTCAGCACTTTTTCAAAAATCAAAAGTAGTAACTTCAAGAAACACTTGGACCAGTTTGAAATTTTCCCTCTCCATTAACATGAAGAAAATAAAATTAACATCAGCAAACTATGTAACTAAAGTATCTTCAATTCTAACAACCTCATTGAGTACAACAAAAAAAAAAAAAAAAAAAAAAAAAATGCATCCCATACCTTAATCATTTTATATACACAGTAGATTGAACATGCATAACCTAGTAGGTTCTGCATATGACCCCTCCAGGTTCGAGAATAAGCAGCAGCCTCCTGTCAAGTAATAATAATTTAAGTTCATATGCCTTCAATCAGGCACAGGTTTAAAGTATTGAAACAACCAGTGGTTCATATAAATCTTCGTTTCATCACCTTCAAGTTTCAATCACTATGCTTCAGCACATTTTGGCCATTAAATATGGGTAAACATAATTATGCCCTAACTTTAGTTAACTGTGTCACTTTTATCATCTACTACACTCTTAAATGGCACATGGAATTGAGTTTTAAATAGCCTACACAAATTTCCAATCCACAAATCTTCACTTGTAAGTTGTAATACCTTCAATTGAGAAAGAATAGTTATTAAAACATTATCACGGTGAATTCTTAATGGTTTTGAAGAGAAATTTCCCTTCATCCAAGCTAGCACCTAAGTTCCAGTCTTGCACCTAGGCTGAAAAGCCATAATGCCTGAGGTGCATTTTAACGGAAGTTCATGAAAATTGTATTACTTAAAATAACAGATGCATGGTTCAGTACAAGCAATCACATAGATCAGCAGTCCCATAGGGAATCATTTAAAAATTATATCATATAACTGAAATTACAGAACTGGAAGTAAACCTTTGCTTGACGAAGCTCGTATATTTCTAGGAATAGCTGCTTTGAAAGCTCTTCCAATGCTAGCACTTCTGCTTCCATGTTTCTGATATCTGTGTAACCGAAAAGAAAAAGGGGAAGGGAAAGAAGGGGACATAAGTGAAAAAGACAACTGTGAAGTCCTTACAGAGTAATCGCACTATGTTGATGGTCTGGAAAGCTTAAAAGACAACATAACTAGTAGGTCTCAACTCATGCAAGTAACATGGCTGGAGAAGTATTAGAGAACTTTACAAATTAAAAAAATCAGTTCTTTCAAAAGAAAATATGCAAGATCTTATCATAAGAAAAAACATAAAGCAAAACCAACCTTGCTCCTTTTGATCGTCTTGCACAGATCGCACAACAGTGCCAACAATTCTTTTAAAGAAAGATCTAGCTTTTAATTTCTGCAACATATAACTTTATTTAGGCACAAGTCGGGATTGTGTTTATAAACACTGCTAACAACGAAAACCATAAAGATACGCTAATACAAAATGCAGTTTATAAGTAACACCATTTTGAACAACAGAATAAGATTATGATAGAGTTAGCACAACGATATGCAATACAAGTAACTTTGGGAGTATAGAAATCAAGATGCACAAGTATTTACACCCGAGAAACAGAAAAGTATAGGATAGTGAAGAGAACCTCTTCTGATCCTTGAATGCGTTCCATCTCCATTTGAGAAAGAATGATTTTCTTCTTCTTAGCAATACAAGTCTCGATGGATTGCATGAGCTGTCTTTCCAAGGACTTGATCTCAGTTTCCTCAATTTCTCGGATAAAGAGAGATAAGTAACTATAGGGTAAATTGACCGCTCCAAAACCAGACAAGACAGCCATGACAGTAACGCCAATGACTCCAATGCGACTGACCAACTGAGGCATGGTGAAGAAGCCTTTATCAGGGGAAGGCATAGGGAAGTGAATGCCCATGCGCCAAAAAGCATAAAGGAAGGCTAGCAAGAACAAGAAGGATCCAAAAGCAGCGCGTTCCTTCCGGAACCCTGAGATGAATAGATGAAAAGATTGAAGTTAAAATTTTCCTAAACTAGTAAGTATGGTAGTATAAGGTGTTTGTATGAGGCTAGGTTGTATGACGCTAGGGGCCCTAGAGGCAGTGGGTAGGCGTACCATTGTTGCAGAGCATCAAGAAACAATGATAATAAGGCAACATGAAAACCAGTAACAGTATGAGACAAAACAAATCCAGCTTCCAGTTGAGCCATCGGGCCCTGCAACCAAATCATACAATTTATTTTATAGAAATCAAATGCAAATGCAAATAATTAAATTATGCAATCAATCATGAAATCATAGTTTACTTGTAAACAGAAAAGGAAATGAAAATAAATATATTAACCTTTGGGAGAGAAAGGGGATGATCTCGAAGAGGACGAGCTGCAGAAGATTGCAGGAGAAGGCGAAGACGACGCTGAAGATGATCTGAACTAAGACCCTCTTCTCTTCGTACTCTTTGTAGAGCCTTCGGTTCAAGAACCACAGCCCCGCCCATCCCAGCAGCCCTAGCGATCCCAACGCCACCACTCCTTCGTAGATTGCCCAACCCCAACCCATCTATTCTCTCTCTTGTGGGAATGAATTCGATCCTTGATCCTCCTCCTCACTATTGAGTATTGACTATTGACTATCCTGATTGAATTCGTAATGGCATCCTCCTAACTTTTCATACAAACCATAATTCAATGCAATTTCGAGATGTTAACTCACTGGCAAATTCTGTTCCAAAAAAAAAAAAAAAAAAATCACTGGCAAGTGGGAACCGAGGACGATTTCTCCTGTTTCTTTTTTTTTTTTTTTATCTGGGGAAACTTTTTTCGATTTTCTCGGCAAATGAGAGAATGAAATTTTGTTGCGGGGAAAATTAAGTTACGTTTGTTTACAATTGTATTTTTTGGGTGTTTTAATGAAAATGATTTGGGTATAGTTTATTTTGACAAAAAATCGTCTTATAATTTTATTTAATGAAAATAATTTTGTGTTTAAAAACAAAAAGGAAAAGATCTTCAATTTTAATAAAAATGACAAAAGTTTTTTATAACAAAAAATAAAATAGAGAAAGATAATAAAAAGTTGACGAGTGTGCTTCTATCACACACATGATTTCTGAAACTGAAGGTACGTATAATATTTCTGAAACTGAACCGTACTTCATTGTTTCTGAAAATGAACACTATTTTTTAAATTAAATGGTACTACAATATTTTTGAAACTGAACACTATTTTTGGAGACCGAATACTAATTATTTTTGAAACTAAATACGAGTACTAAATTATTTCTGAAATCGAACACGATTACTACACTATTTCTGAAACTGAACACATATGATTCGAATCTCATATGTTCTTAGCACTGGCACTTACTCTATTTGGATAGAAGAATTTGGGGAAAAATAAAGGTCTATAGGCGGGTTTGATAGTCCATGGAAGGTAAGAAGCAAATAGTAGGATATTTGAAGTGGAAAAAAAAGTCATTTCTTGAGAGCCTTTTCGATCACCTTGTTAATTACGTGAACAAAAAAAAATTACGTGAACAATAAAAATTAGAATCAAGCCCATTCTGAACATGTAAAAATCTCTGATCAAAGTGACATCAAATCTACTTCTCATTAACATTTATGTCGAATAAAAACATAACTTAAGAACGATTTGGTCATCAAATCATTCATCTTTGGAAAGAATCTGCAAAACCCACTATCTCAAATTCAAGAACCGAATCTTCTTCTCATTCTAGTAGCTATTTCAGAGTGATGTAAAGAACATTCTAACAGTGAATAGCCTTCCTAAATAATTATTCTATACACGAGAATGTTGTCAAAAGTATTATGATGGTCGATTCTCTCCTTTCGGGAGAGAGAGCTTCTCTCCTTCTGTGAGAATTCTCCCCCTTGGTGTGGGTTTTCATCTCTGTTTTTCTCCTTGCTGCCACCGATCCTAGCTATGGCTAGGGTTGGTGGTAGCCCCTTACTCCTCTTGTTTTCCTTTTCTTTACTTTTGTTCCTGCTTGTTTTTTTCCTTTACCTTTTTGTTGGTTCAATCTTCTCCTCTTCTCTCTGGTGCCTCTGGTTTACTTCACCAACTTCCCCTTCTTCATTTACTTTTCCCTCCACCTCCTTTATTTTCAACGTTCCACACCTTACCCTTTCCAGTTGGCTCACTCCTCCATTTATCTCACACTCTAGATCGGGTTCCACTAATCACCACAGTGAACGCGATTCTTCACGATTTCCGTTTAGAAGGAAGATGTGTAGAGCTTCAGATTTTATCGATGCTCAGGTGTTCTCACCACCTTCTTGCCTTAACTTGGCCTTGTTGCCTCTATCGTTCGTGGGTTGTTTCCTGTGAGCTTCCTTCGATTCGTGGTGCCGATCTTCGGTGTGCTCTTTTGGAGGTTGTTGAAGCCTTCTTTTTATTCATTTTGGGGGCTTGATTTGGCTTGATTTTGGGCCACTGTTTCGAGTTTGGTGGTCCTTCTGATGGCAGCAGCAGCAGAGGATGCAGCGGTAGATGATGCAGGCTCTAAGGGTTTTTTTTCCTGTTTTCTGTTGTGCTTGGTTTTGTTGTACATTGGAGGTCCATACTTTGTTGTTCTGTTTGTTTTGTATGTGGGTCTCTCTTGTAAATGTGTGTTGTTGGTAATAAAACAACCCTTTGTCCAAAAAAAAAAAAAAAAAGGTATTATGATGGTCGAATCTCTTTAGGAAGTGTCATCCCAAGCAATTAGTCATATTAGGAAAGACAAGAGTCTACTCCATTCTCACAAAACTTCAAATGGGAAATCTTGGGTTATGATTATCATGGGAGATATTTTGTTACATTTTCGTCGAAAATGACGAGAGCGAGAATATGAGGGGAGCATTGAAAGTTCTTACTGTCGTCGTTAAAGCTCCCAATAACTAAATATGGAATAAAGGATGAGGAAGGAGGCACGTGGGGCGAATAATGCTAGGGTTTGAAGCTATTAAGAGCACTTAAGGCCCCAATGGCAATCGGCAATTGAATCTCCTCCACTGAACAGTAAATGCCGTTAATAAATAGTAATTGTCTTTTACATCTCCACCCCTAAACTAAATAGTCATGGCAATAAGCAATAAAATATTAGTATTTTTTATTTTATAAAATAATAAAAAATAATTTTATTTGTAATTTCGAATAGGATTTTTAACTGATCTCGTTATGCCACGTGTCATTATCCTAAAGTACAATGTTTTGTGATAGATTTCGATAAGATTTTTATCCAATTCCGTCGCACCACGTATCGTTACCATTTTAGAATAGTTGAAAATTTGAAATATGGTGTAAGTTGGGAGAAAATGGTAAGGTATTTATAAAAAATAAAAAATAAAAAAAATTAGAATTTAAAAAAAAAAATTCAGATTTTTAATTAGTCTTTAAAAAATTTATTAACTTAATTAAGCTGGACCGTCGGATTACAAAAAAATTGAAATCTAACAATCCATAATGAGACATGTGGCCCACCCAAACATTTCTGATTTTTTTCTAAAAAAATTTTAGAGTTGAAAAAACTAGACCATTGATCTATAAATCAAACAGTTCAAATTCAAAGTGACTAGACGTGCCCCCACACGCACATGTTTCCCATGCGCCTGATGCAAAATTTTTTATAACATGGCTGATGTCAACCTTACATCACTCCCCCTCAGGCACTTGGCCCTTGGACACCTGCCTGCCCTCTCCCAAGGGCTCCTCCTTAGCTTAATTGCCTGAATAGGCTGGAGCTAGTTTGGGAAAGGATTAGGTTGCAAATGTTCCCTGTCCACCGGGCTAAAGAGCACACTGGAAATGTTCTATAAAAAATACTAAGCTTTTGTGGGTTATTTTTTATTTTTTGTTTTTTTTTCTTTCACTTGTCTTTATCATTAAAAAGAAATTATAGCAATGGTCCATCAACTTTAACCTAATTGGAGTAATGAATTTTCAACTAAAAATTCATGCGGCCCAGTTTGAGGAGAGAGAGAGAGAGAGAGAGAGAGAGAGAGAGAGAGAGAGATTGCAATGGCAAACAGAGAAATTATACAATGATACTGCAGCCATGGGGGAAGAAGGAAAGCTGCGTTTGAGGATCATCATTTTTCTCTAATTAATTCTCTAAACTATTTAGATAAAGAAATCGTTGAAGTTAGGGTTTGAGGATGAAGGAAAGCTGGGTTCAGGGAAGAATGAATGGCTTGGGGTTTGGGGAAAAAGGTAGGCTGGGTTTTTGGTGCCCTTTTCAATTCTGGGCCTTGGACAGTTGCCCTAATAGCACTGGGGCTGGGTGTAGGCCTTGAGGCTTGCAATCAAAACTAACTAAGTGCTAGGGGTGCCATTGCTATCTCAGTATAGCAGATGTAGAACAAGTGTGTTTAGTCGATTACTTGCGCCCTAAGTTACTTGGCCTTCTTATTATCAAAAGATTGTCGTGGATGGGTTAAGTCCACATTAAGTTCTTTTTCTTGCCTTGTAAACAAGGACTTTTAGTTCATAGTCTTGTATGTTCGAATAAAGGGAGTCTAGATCCCCTTTAAGTCATTTGTTTGGTCCTAGATTGCTTTTAATGGAGACATACTCATTTAAACTAACCAAATCCATATACAAATAAGACTCTTAAAGTAGGAAAGCGGGTGGATATGACTTGAATACATACTGAAGAATGCATTAAGTAATAGATCGATTAACTTAGAAAGCAAACAAAGAGCCTCGAGCAAGATTTCACCTTGTTTGGCAAGGTTAAACTTCTTGCAGTCACTTCTCTTTGAGATTACATGGTTTATATGCTAAAAAATGGATGGATGGTAAACAAGTTTACACAAGGAAATCGATAATAGGCCACTAAGGGAGGTAGCAGAGCTTTAAACTGGACAAGAGATGGCTTGTCGCTAAAAAGATTTGAGATTTGGGCTGATTACAGCTTTTGGATGCAAATCTGGCTTAAGAGCAGAATTTGCATGTTTGTTTGTTTGATTGATTGAGTATCCTTGTCTCTGGAACCTCTTCCTCCTTTTATAGGCGATTTAGCCCGACTGCTGTAGCTTTGTTCTTGCCCGAAAGCACTAGGAGAGTAGTGAGTCATTAGTTTTTTTACTTGGAATGCCACTAGAAAGTTTTCTTTGACTGGTAGTAGGTTAATCTCTAATCACTTGTCACTTCAATAGTAGGCAAGTGGCTTACATTTGGTTGAGAAGGCCTCAATTTGCTTCTGAGCTTGATGCTGGGGCTTCGGGCAAGTCCCCTTTAATTAGGTAATCTTGGGCTTTTCCTCATCCAAACCCAATATTCAAATATTAACCCAAACAATTGGAACTCACTTGAACAGGGTGCAATCTGGAAAACTAGCACGAGAGTTTCGAGCAGTGTCTTTGGATGCATAATAATATTTGAATTAAGTAACCCTAAGAAATAAGGTTGATCATAAGTTATCTTAACAAGGTAAAGCCATCCGAAGGGACGATGAATCCTCAATTGTTAAAAAACAAAAAACACATAAAAATGGTCACAGAAAAATGAGTACTAGAATTTAGATGAACAAACAGATTTCATCGGATAGCAAACAAGAGACGGGTTACATCCGAAAGTGAAACACAAACGATCCCAATCCCAATAAGTAACAACAGGTAAACATAGAAAGACAAAAAACCAAACATTTACAGGGACCTCGCATGGTATAAGTTGCAGCGGCTAAGGGTCAAATAGAAAATAATACAGAAGAAGGCTTTGGTATATGGATGAGCGTATAGGAAAGATTCCCTTAGCTTCCGATATAGACCTGCAATACACAAATCAGGCTAATTTCTAAATGCGACCATCCCACAAACACTCAGAGCGAACTTTGCCACCTTTCAAAAGACTCTCCACTTCTTTAGGAGGGTTCAAACCTAGACTGCAAGCCCTCTCCAACCGTGCAAGTCTGGTCATCCCAATGCATGGGCCGTATGCCAGGTTCATATCAAATTTCCTCAGTAGCTCTTCTTGCTCGTCATAATCATCTATCAATTAGGGAAAAACATTTAGCCCATAAAAAATAGAAAATCTGCATGGAAAAATCTACTCAAAATGCGGTTACTGGTTTCCTTAACCCTTGTTGACAGTAGAGAAACTTAAGAATACATAGAAAAACATATTATTGAAAAACAATGATAAAAGACAGCCTAAGATGTATTAGTTAAAAAAAATAAATGAAAATTGAACTCCTACGTTCCTAAAAGAAATAATGAGGACTCTAATATCTCAAGCTACTTTGGAAGTTTCAAAATTTCAAGGGTTAAAAGTTAGGGGCAATTGGATCCTAATACCAAAAAATTTAGGATGCCTTCAGATATCAATCTTAAGCCCAGTTCCCTTTAATTTTTTTAAGCCATGTAGGATTCATTACCTACTTGTGCCTATTTTTTCCCCTTGCTCTCAAGTTTTACACATTCTTTGCTCTATTTTGAATATCTAGAAGAAAAAAATATACAAGTTTCCAGGTATCAAATAAACTGTCTTATGGCCACATTTGGTGCCTAGAAATCAATATATGTTGAAAGAAAGAATCAATGAAAGTTGAAAGAAGAAATTTTGTTCAAGTGGAGTTGGACATGGTCCCAACCAATCACCACAAAATGATAGGATACTTCTAACTAATTCATCTCATTCCTTCAACTTCATTTCTTACTTCAACATGCCGTGAATCTAGAGAATTAATTTTTATAGTCCAGTCCTAGTGGTCAAGCGTGACTCATGCATATTCATCATTGGCAGGTATATAATCATATAACAACTACATAATGATTCACAAACAGCAAGAAATAACACTTCCCCTCATGTAAGCTGACTCTCTTGAATGAATACACTCGAATCAAATCCCACCTAGTGTTATATTATATCACACCCGAAATTCTACCTTTGTATTAAGCTTATAATTATAAACCCCTTCAGTTAATACACCTACAGTATACCCTTCGCTAGTATATAACAAAAACAGTTAAACAGCAATAACAGTTGATGCGAGTTTGCATCTGAGAACAAAAACAACACTGTAGTTGTAGTGGAATTGAATGCAACTAATAAAATCTCGTTACGATCTAAATTTGGGGTTTCAACACTAATGTAATCACAGAATAAGATGCGAATTAAACCAACAAAAACATACATTTTGGATCTATATCAAATTTTATGTAAACTTTAATGATAATCCAATTCCGCTATATTATTGTTTTTGTCCTCGGATGCAAACCCTAAACCCAAATATTCACACAAAAAGAATATAATCTATGAAAAAAATAGTAAAACGGACCTTTGAGGTCTGGAGAGCCGTGTGAAATAAGGGCGGTGGGTTGAGCGACATCCGAGCCGAAAGAGGCAGCGGCAGCAGCTTTTGGGTGAGTGGGCGATTGGGATTTTTTCTTCTTAGAGATATCCCCGCCGATGCTACTGTTGCTTTTCCTTTGCCTGTAGAAGCCCTTCATATTCTCTGCGTTTGATCTTGATGCCATCCCCACCGCTCTCTCCAAACTTTCGAATTTTGAATTCCTTTCTTCTTTAGAGAAAATTGATATAATTTGAACAAAAAAGAAAAAGAGAAAATTGATATACGTATTCCTTTCATAAATAATATTTTCTTCCTGGCCCCGTTGGATACTGTCAAAAATTCAAATCGCTTTTGCACCAAAATAGTCATTGAAATTTGCATAACTCTTTATTTTGGTCATTGAAATTTAAAATCAATAGAAGTAGTCACTGAGTTTATCCATCGTCAATCATTGTGGTCTTTCTTTGAAAAATCTCCATTAAATAAGAATAAAATGACAAAAATACCCTCAATTTTTATCAAATCATTTTGGCCCATTGTTTATTATATTGAGGGTATTTTTATCATTTGGTCCTTATTTAACATAATCTTTTAAGGAATGATCAAAATGATTAATGGTGAACAAACTGAGGGACTACTTCTAAATCAATCTCAATGACCAAAATGATGAGTTATGCAAATCTCAACGATCATTTTGACTAAAAAGCCAATTCAAAATCATAGAGAATTTTTCTACTCCTGCACTTGCCACCGAACTACTAATTCAGAGAATATTCACTCAATGAACTAAGGTTTTATAATCAAAATAATTTTAGGGTGAAGTTCATGAGGTGTCACTTCCTTGAAAATTAGGTTGTTGTATTATTTTTTTGGGTAAAGTGGGCGTTTGTTGCGTCGGACTATCTCGGACTGAATTAGCTTCAAGGACTAAGCTGGACTGGCTTAGACTAGACTAAACCGGACTAACTTAGTGAAGCGTTTGGTGCAGTATTGGACTAAGAAACTGGATAATAACAAATTCTAATATTATATTATTTAATATATAAATTATTAATATTTTATTATGATCTTATATTTTTCTCCATCTTTTCCTACCATTTCCGTCCCACTCTTTTCCTCTTCTCTCATCGTCCCACCCTCTCCCTCTTTTTTTCCTCTTAGACCTCTCAATTCATGTCTCTTTCTCATTCCTGGTCAAACTCCTTATTGATTCCAGTCTCTATTTCTCTGTCCTCCCCCTCTCTCTAGCTATGCGTTGTTCGAACGGAACCTCACGGCTTCAATTGGATGAAGTTAGCACCGCCAAAAAATTCATCACCATCCCTGGACCGAGATCTTAGCTTTGAATGCTCGAATTTGTCATGGATTTGAAGAAGCCCATACAGGCTGAGACTTCCAGGTCATTTTCCGGCCACATTCAACCACATTTTAGCCTCGATTCAAATAAAATCGTAATCTTGTCACTCCTAACTTCAATTTGGTATATTTTATATGAAAGTTGGTTGTGAAATGGATCTGAAAGAGAGTCGAAAAGTTAATGATTGATCTAGGTGACCGGAGATGACGAGGAATCTGTCGGGAGTGGTCGTTGAGCATGACGAGGACGAGAAAGAGATGATAGTCTTAGCTAGTCCCATGGTTATTGGGGGGTCTCACTAAGACCTCTTAGTGAAGGGTTTTGTCCATGCTAGTCCCCTTTAGTCTCATTAATGTTAGTCCCAGCATGGAACAAACACAGTATTAGACTAATAGCTAGTCTAGTCCAGTCCAGTCCAACTTAGTGAGGGCAAACAAACGCCCCCTAAGTCCTTAAATTTATTAAAAATTGCTAATATCATCACTATTATCATATTCAAAGCTATTTTATCCAATTTTTCGTCAACTTAAGTCATTTGACACACTTTAAAGTGTAATATCGTCATTTTCTCGCCTATAAGCCCCTAACATTTCATATAAGTTGCGAATCTAACCTTTAATTTACCTCACAAAATTAACTCCATACACTATTTCTTTATGAAAAATTACTAATCTACCTTCCAGTGTGTATCACATGCAAATAATGTAACTTAAATTGACGGAAAATTGAATATAGTAGTTTCAAATATAATATTATGGATGTGTAATTGGCAGATTTTTATAATTTAAGAACTGATTTTTCTAAAAAAAAAAATAGTTTAATGACCTAATTTTCACGCGTGATAATTTAGAGACTAAATTGGCAATTCACTTTAATTTTTAATATTAGTATAACTATGCACTTTGGTCATTGAGCTTCAAAATCAATAGAACTCTCCTTGAGTTTGTTCACCATCAATCATGTTAGTCATTTTGTTGTTAAATCATTTTAGTCCATGGTTTAGTAAATTAAGATTAATTTTTGTCACTTTGATCCTTATTTAGCAGAAAATTTTCACATAATGAACAAAATGATTGATGATGAGCAAACACAAGACCAATTCTATCAATTTTAAGTCTCAGAGATCAAAGTGAGGAACGTCAATTATAAGAACCCTTTTGGCTAAAAAGCCATGAACTAAGTATTATTGTTGTTTGTATAATAAATAAAAACTTCTCTTTACAGTACATATACTAATCATACTAGAAGCCAAAAATTCCAGTCGTACATTAATACGGGGACAGCAAAATTTAAAAAGAGAACATACTCAAATATTTTCTTTTGGTTTACTGGGGGTGCAAATTCCAATCCAAGCCAGAGGGGACTCAAAGAAGCAGTAGATTAGCATATTTCATTTCGGCTATTCCTTCTTCTGACGGGATTTTGATTTTACATCATCAGGGATACACGATGACCAATATAGTGGCAACACTGTGAGCAGTGCTTGTATTAGTAGGGCAAGTGGAAACCCTGAAAAGTCATTTCCCGTGACCCCAACATACGATGCAAGCACAACACCCAGATATCCACTTACTATGAATGCAACCGCTATTGCAGACATCGCAAACGCCATTAGAGATCCCTCGCATCCTCGTGGGCAGAGTTTGGCTATAAGAATGCTGAAAGGCAAAATCTTCATAAACAAGAGAACCTCCGAAATGCCAGAAAACATCACGACGTAGAAATTGTCTGGCACCCCCATGTAATTTTGATAAATCCTATTTACAAATAACGCATCAGAAATCATAAATATAGCCATTGCAACCTGAATGGCAGAAACTAGTTTCCTAGGTCTGACTGACTTCAAGTGACGATTATAAATGACACTCCATAGAAGCATTGCCACTTGGCCAAACACCTTTGAGATTCCCAACAGAGATGAGTCAATATTCAAGCACTGTGCCTGGTAAAAGAACATGGTGCCTGTCAATGCTGGAATAATGGCATAAGATGCCGCAAACCATGATATTGAGTAAGTGATCTCAGGTTCTCTTAATGCAACCAAGAGCTCAGAAAGTTTCTCTCGAATCCCAACATTGGCTGTTCCTTCGGTATGGTTCAAAGAGCTTTCCTGGACAAAAATGCTTATGAAAAAGTGGACAGTGAGGAGAAGGCCATAGAACAGGAACATCTTTTGGGGAGATAATCTGTCAATGGCAAGACCACCTAGGAGACATCCAAGGACTCCACCCATAGCTGAAGCCATCGAAGAAAATGATTGGAGCTCGCCTGGGGATGACGGTTGGGAATTTTTTGGGGGAGTAGACTGTTTTCCTGCCTCTGCAACAATGGCATCATTGGCTACCTCAGCAATTGAAGCACCGAGATTACTGAGGAGGAGATATAGTGTTATGGTCCCAATTGAGGTGCCTGATTCAGAGAGCATTGCTATTGCTAGCCATGACACTGCTTGTAAGACCGCTGAAATAACAGATGAGACAAAGAATAAAAATTAAAAGTAAAAAAAAAAAAAGAGGTTAGAAATGGACTTCCGACTAAAGAAAAGAATAATAAGAAGTTAGAAATGAACTAGAACTAAAACTATGATGGTGGATTTAAAAACCATATTTAGGCCTAGGAGAATGGAAACTTTAAATTCACTTTTTTTTTTTCAAGAGGAACTATTACAAATTTATTATGTATCATGTGAACAAAAGCAGTGTATAACAAATTACAGTTGCTTGTAACGAACTAATGACAGAGTTTGAAATTTACGAAAATGATATTTTCAATGTTTAAACCTACATTTAAACATCTTTGAAACTTTGTCATGTGATGGCACACCGTGTATTTCTAGACACAATCAAAGGAGAAATTACTTACTCAACAACTTCTGTAATCACAATGAAGGTGCATCTTTATTCAAATTAGATGGGGAAAGAAGAGATGCAAACTGAATTTAAATAGCTGTGGAGAAGCATCTACAAATCTGCTACTTAAGCTTTTGCTATTTCGCTCCTCCAGAATCTTAGAGCAAAGCAAGGAAACCAGAGAAAATGAACATTGAGCTTCTGAATTATACAAATTTTTATCCAACTCCCTGTTGTATTCAGCACTCCTTTGAAGTAGTGGAGGCAAATAGCCCCAAAGAAACTGATTCCTTAGATCAAATGATTATTTTAGACTATAACCCGTTTGACAGCCATTTTTGTTTATAGTTTATAGTTTTTATTTTTGTGCTAGAGATAAAGTATATGGGAGAAATGGTGTAGGGAGGAAAGAGAAAAGTGAAAACAATGTTAATATCAGTTTTTTGTTTTAGTTTTCATTCTGTGTTTCATTTTCTATACACATTCCTTTCAAACTTGTTCCACCATAATTCCTTTCCTTGGCCCTTTTTCGTTACTCCTTCCTCCCGTTTATTGATTTATTGATTGCCTTTAGATGAGATACAAATCTTGAAATTTAAACTCATCTACCAGCCGCTATCAATGTAACCCTTTTACTCTTATCTATAGTATAGCACAAAGAAAAGAGTGAACACTAAAGAATCCTACGGGCAACAAAGAACAGGAATCATATTCATATGTACCAAAGCCAGTACCAGCCAAAAAGAAAAGCCCAATCCTGTAATAACCAATCCTATTATCCTAACCAAGTTCAAAATTATTGACAGCCATCCAAAAGACGAAGCAATTCAGCAAATATAGGCCAAAAAATACAGAGCAAACGGAAATTAAATGGGCGTAGACGTAGTAGTTACTCGTTAGGCACCTCCAAAGGCAATATAGGGAATACGGTGCTGGCCAGCAATGTAGACGGCGTCTGAAACGACACCGTAAAGGGGCTTGGCGACCATGGGGAGGTTGGCGGAGTTCTGCAGGAGTTGGAGAGTGGAGGGGTCCACGTGGAGGCCGTCCTTGAGGAAGAAGTTGACGGCCATCCATGGGAAGCACCTGAAGCCCTGCACCCAGTACCCCAACCCCACCAACTTCCGGATCTTGTCCGCGTCACCCTCCGACGATGGCTCTACCATTTTCCACACTCACACAAGTCACCGCACAACTTTTATTACGATTTATATGCCGATAAAGAAATAAGTGTTAGGCTTTTATAACAGGGTTCAAGTGGGAATGCTGGGTGAGTCTTTCTTAATACCCAAATTACTTGTCTCCTATAATAGGGTCCAACTGATTAAGACTATTATTATTTTTTTAAATATATTTTAATAAAAAAGAAAAAAGTGTTAAGCTGTTATAATGGAGAGAGGATCCTCGCCACATCCTCTTTACGAAGAAATCGAGAATCCTCTAATCATATTACGTCGTGCGATCAGTTTTTGTCAGGTATTATTTATATTCAATTTTAAATAAAAAAAATTACAATAATTTCTGACCGCACGATGTATGATGAACGGTTGTAATTGGAGGATTCCCAAGATCCTCACAAAGAGGATCCAGCGAGGATCCTCTCTCGTTATAATAGGGTTCAACTTCAAGTGGGGAAATTGGGTGAATCTTTCTTAATACCAAAATGATGAGTTTGATCAATCTGAAAACTCTTTGTGATACAAACTTTTTTTATAATGAATTTACAAATAGAGATTTAAAAGAATAAATATGTTATCAACATTTTTATCAAAAAAAGATGTAAAAATACAACAATTGGTAAGTTTAGTAGCACTTTTTTCTTTTTTGAGAAACCTCAATCATACTAGAGATATTTTATTGATAATAGAAAAAAAATTACACTTAATCGTATACATAAACTTTATCCTTCATAACACAAAGACAATAAAAAGCAACAATCATTATTATAACTTTATAAAGATTTTTATCAAGGGAAGTGTCATTGGCACTCTAAAAATCTCATTCTACACTTCTCACAAGTGTATTTTTGTTTCCAAATATAGAAAATTTGGAGTGTAAAATGAGATTTTTGGAGTGCTAATAACAATTCTCTTTATCAATTGGATTCTTGGGGGATACATTCTTGGGTTTTTGGGACAGAGTATGATTTTTTTCTCTCTCATTCCCTCCCCTCCTATTTGAACGATTATTGTTAAGCCACGTCAACATCTTATTTTAATTTTTTATAACAAAAGAAAAACAAAATAAAAGAATGTGAAAAAAAGGGACGAAAGAGTATGGAAAAAAGAAAAGAGAGAATCCTAGTCCTAAAAAAGAGGGGAGAGAATCCTAGTCCTTTTGGGACCGCTTCAGACCGTATCACATTCACTGGTGTTATTACAAACAGGTAAACTCATATCTTATATATTCCCATAAGAGGCAGGAGATTAACAATCATTTTGGAATTTGGAGGGAGGGATACTGGATTTCTGCATCTCATAAGAAACGGAAATAAACACGAGTAAGTGAAAGAAAACAAAATATGTGAAAATCATTTTTCACATTTTAAAATTTTTCATCAAAGACGAATCAACATTCACTAGGTAAAGTGTTCCTTTGTGGGTCTTAAACAGACGAGTGACTCTTAAAGGAACCATTGACGTTCCTTTTCTAAAAGATTTACCAAGTAACCAATCATTAACTTCCATGACTTGTAGTGTACAAACTTTTGTCTACAAATTTAAGCTCCCTAACATTACTCTTATCAATAATGTGAAAGGAAAAATGAAAAGGGTGCAAAACTTCGAGGATGCCTAAAGAATTATCCCATAAAGCACCCAAGGGAAAGCAAGGAAGAAAAAACCGCAGTATATTCGACATCTTTGTCCATTGATTCTACTTTGATTTGTTTTCCATATGAGCCAAACTAAAATAATTAAGGCAACTGGATGAGTTACTAATCTCCTTCCAAGTCAGTCCACTCTTATTGTACATCATCATTGTTCCTAAATATGACAGTGGAGGAGGCAGAACATAACAGAACATACAAATAAATTCTCATTTTTATCAACTTGTCTGAAAAGGGAATGCATAACAAAACTACAAGTATTCTGCAAACAGGGAACATTAAGCACATCTGTCACAGAAGGTACTTCTCAACAACAGTGCGGCCAAACTTATCTTGAACATCCTTTCGAGTTTCAATCTGAAAATTCACATATAGAGACACAGATTTAACTCAATGAATTTAAGAAAATCCAAAACACCGGTTAAAGTGACTACTGACCGCATTAAGGGATTTGAAGAGAGCCTTGACTGTGTTATAAGGATTCCTTGAGCCTACAACCTGACAAGTGTGTGGAGGTTAGAGCAACAAACCAAATTGCAGGAACCACCCCCCTTAAAATGGATTTCTTTCAAAGTCAATACCTTAGACTTAACATTTTTGAAACCAGCTAAGTTTAGAATGGTTTCAACGGTTCTTCCTGCTTTCATACCCGTCCTAGTGGGTGCAGGCCAGAGATACACCTGATACGAATTACAGGTTAAACGTAGGCTCTATATCAAGCGGAAAAACAAGAAAAACACAAGAATGAAAGAATGCTACTATAAGGACCAAAAACCAGTACACCACAATGAGCCAATCACCTTTGTTTTTTTATAACTTGTTTGTATTGCATGCGCAATTGTATGCTCCTCGTGTCGTTCAATGTAGTGGAGATTCTGAAAGCACTTCTCATATGCCTGATTGTTGTAATATCATCAGTACATAAACAAGAAAAGAAAAAACAAAAGAAGAATAAATTGATAAACTTGTTCAAGTCTATGCTCAATAGTAGAAACAATTAAGACACCCTTAATTATTTCAATCAGAAGAAAAACAAAACCTTGTCGTATGTTTCACAAAAACAATAATCGGTACAGAGAAAAAATGGATAAACTTATTCAAGTCTATGCTCAATGGTAAAAACACATACAGCACCCTTAATAACTTACTTCAGAATAAAAGGAAATCTCTTTACAGTAAGTTCATAATCCAGACATGCGAGGCAAAGAACTTAGCTCAATTGGTACTGTTCAAATTTTTTCTGTCCATAATTTTACAATCATTCTGGAAGAACGCAACAAAAGTGAAAATCGTCAACAATCTAACAAGGGTAGTTATTGCTACACATGCCGTCCTAGTAACAGAAAACCTGGTCATACTTCCTCAGTTGTTTTATTAAACAACACATCTTAATTTACAGAAGGCGATTTTCATGGGGGTGCATTTTCATAATAGAGATGAAAACCAACAAAAAATGGGTGTGCTTAACCAAAATAGGAATGGAAGACATATATGTCGCATGGATATAGATTCAAGAATCAAGATGTATAATATGATACAATACAATACAATGACATGACAGCAAATCAAAAACTAGAATGTGATCATCGTGCCGTTCACATTGTAAACTACCACAAGATCTATTTTATTCCAAAAACAATTTCCATCACTGTTTAAAATCACTTATAAGCATTTTTAGGGTAGTATTCAACAAGGCAATAAGCACGTATTAGGGTGGTATCGGTCTCGAATATGGTTTTAGAGTATCTGTGACCCTTGGACAACAAGGGTGAGAAACACCACTGTCAGTTGTTGTCAACTGCCCACATTTATATCTTCAACGTGTATTATCTGTTATTTATAGTCTTTTCACCAATAAAAGCATTTTTATTCTATTATCTGTGACCATTAAGACATAAAGTTGTAAGAGTTGAACTTTACTAAGCCTATCTTGTATAAAAAAATAATAACAATAATAATGATAATCATAGTAATAATAGTAAGATAGCAATATCCGACTATACCAAGATATATCCAAAAAACAACCACTGAACTTATCCACATGAGATCCATCTAAAATAATCAGTTCAATGGATATTACTTTGATCACAACGGTCACATCTAATATACTCAAACTATAAAAAAGTAACACAGCAATTACGCATAGATGTGCAAGCAGGATCATGATAAATCAACATACAAAAAATATATGTTTAACACTGTGCAAGACATTGGAACTCTGCAGTGTTCATAGACCACACATACCTTCTGAAGAGCGATAGGGACTGCTGGGCCTTTTGCTTTAGCATAACCAACAACACCATGATAATTGCCACAAGCTAATATGGCAGTGTACTTGACCACTTGCCCCCCCTATAGAGCATAAACAGAAATGTAAAAGCATTGATCTCTGTTAAGTCTTGAAGAGAAATCAAAGAAAAAGTTATCTTGAAGAGAAATCAAAGAAAAAGTTATGTACACAAAATATAAACCGCAAGGTGGAGTACCTTTGTTACTTTACAAGTTCGGTTCACATTGATTAATTTAACATCAAACCCCTGCCAACATGTAATGAATAAAATGGTCAAAAACATTGGTGTTTCCACACCAAAAACAAGAATATGTTATATGTCTGCATGGGAAGCTGCGATGAAGTTCAAAACAAATAACATAAGGCTCCTCAAAGTACAAATTTTAGTAAGAATGATTAGAAAATATGGAAAAACAAAATTGTGAAGACTTCACTCAAACTTTGAAGTATAACAAGGCTAACCATATACCAAAAAAATAACTCATACTCTTTCTACAAACATCATACGTAGCAGATGATATGTTATACCAAAAGTGAACAGATTAGCTAACAGCAACAAAGGGAAAAAAAAAAGGCAAGTCCACGAAAGATGCACAGATATTTTTAAATACTAAAGCAAGCATGGGAAAGTTGCATCAAAACTAACCCAGAACAATTGTTCAACTTATAAATACTTATGACAATTATTTTGTCAGTTGTCGCTGAATTCTGAACTATAAACATTAAAAAGTCAACTTGATGACACATGCACTTACTTTCCTGTAGAGAGGTCTCCTCTTCTTCTCTGTCAAATCATTTCTTTCCTCTGCTAGGTCTCTGATCTCTTCCTCTAGAACCTTACCCTTCTTCCCAAATGTATGATCTAACTCTGCTAGCTTCTCTTCGAGTTTTTTGTCAATGGCATTAAGCTTCTCTAACAGTATGTCATCTTTCTCCTTCATGTCATTGAATTCTTCCTCGTCGTCGTCATCAACTCCTTGAATAATTTGCTTTTCTTTTTCAAACCCAGCATGTTCCAATAAATCAACTGAGGGCTCCACTTGTTCATGTTGGATGACTCCATAATTGGCAGGATTGTTTGGATCGTAGGCTTCCTTCCACTGCACCAATCTCATAGCCCTGTTTAGTTTCTGCTGGAGGATGAATTTGTCCTTTCCCTCAGCTACTTTGAGACGGTTCATCAACTCACCAATGACCCTATATTCGGGGCGAAGGCGGAAATGTTTTTGCTCAAACTTGTCAATTTTATTCATCCATTTATAAGCATCGTCAAGTGTCTCTGTCATGTCGTGTCAGAGAATGCAAATGCAACGTAAGTAAACAAATATCATATCCTGGACTAGACTAGTACACAAATACATACAAAAACCATCATTATGTAATGTTTTAGGGTACCTGGAGTCGAAAATTTTCACCCACAATTCTATTTTTTCTATTTCAAAAGCAATTGGAATAATTAATACCAAAGAAAAAAAAAAGCACATAGTTGAAAAAGCAGGGAAATGGGCAAATTACCAGCCTCGGTGAAGTTGTTGAGCAACTCCTCGTGGCGCGTGAACTTCCTCTGAAACTCATCAAACCTCTTCTTGACGGCATCGGGAGTGAACCTTTCATCCTCTTCGTCGCTATCGGAATCGGTGGGCTCCTCGTACAAGTTCAAGTCTCCGGTGTCCTTGAGCTTCTCCTTCTCGAGCTTCTCAATCAATGGCATAACGCCCATGTAGTCCTCCTCATCTTCTCGGTCAATGTCTTTGGTGTCCAGGCCCGCCCTCTTCCTCTGCTCTCGTTCTCTCTGCTTTTCTCTCTCCACCTCCGCCAGAAGGTCTTGGGCCGCTCTGGATGACACTGTTGAATAAGGGATTTTGCTGGAAAACGACCATTTGGGTGGCTGAGGGGTAGCGGGAAAGTGTGGCCGAGTGGAGATTTTCCGGGACAGGGGGAGTGGGGCTTTGCTGGGATTCTTGATGCCCTGTTTCACGATGAGACGTGACCACGAGAAACCTTGTGATTTGCTCATTTCTGCTGCTGCTTGTTCATCTGAATTTTATTTTGAATGATGAAATGGGAGAATTCCCTTCCGAAAATATTTGATTCGATGGAAACCAGACCAGACTACGAAAGGGAGAAAATGAGAGAAATCTTCAATTAGGGTTTTGGCGTTGCAAATTTACTCTAGTGCCGCGTGTTTAAATACACATTTAAATATGAATTGTTAATAAAAAAACAGAAAGTAAATTATAATTATGCTTACTTGTATCTATGATCTCGTAACTAAAAATTTATTAGATATAATCCTTGAACTTAATAAAATGTGGAGCATCCATTCTTTTGTTCTAACATCGTCAAATTTTCCGTTTGAGGTGCTTATGGCTGGCTGATGGGATCCTGTTGACTCTAAAAATTACAAAACCTACGTGGCGCGCATGCCGAGTAACTAATAAGCTAACTATGTCCTTCGGTTGAATGCGGGGCGTGCCAACTCGTCGGCCGAGCTCGGCCGAGGAGTAAAATTTGCTGATGTCGCTCTGAGCGCGTTGCTGACTTCTCTATCTTGCGATTGCGACCGAGGAAGGAACACTCTCGGTCTCTGGGTTCTATAGCCTGAAGACAAGGCTGCTAATTCTGCGGAGTTCACAAATCGTCAGAGCCCGATTCGGTCACTATGATTTTATTCGTGAGAGTAAAAGCACGTCGAATCGAGACCAAACTGTATGGGCACAGATACTCAAACGTGATGTAGGTCTTGATGGTAAACGTCGTTCGGCCGTCAGAATGCCGAACCCTGAAACCCACTTGCGAGTATCCAATCATAAAGCCACTCGGCGCCCTGTACGCCGAGCAATGTGATTCGTAACACCTGACTTTGCCGAGAGGGCTAGCAAGGTGACCTCTGCCAATAAAGGTTCGAAAACCCTTCTCGGCCGAGACTTAGATAGATAACCGGTCGACCTCGACGCAGTGCTGTTTATCCAAACTGAAGGTGCTTCTCGGTCGGCTGGTTCTGCGGCAGCAGTGCTGTTTATCCAAACTGAAGGTGCTCGCCGGGCGCTTCCACAGTGCTGTTTATCCAAACTGAAGGTGTGTCGGCAGAAAAAGAAAAGGAAAAATCTCAAGGTGTTTGAGAGGTTTTGCGCAGGGCAATTGTATGATGATTTGAAGGGGCCTATTCCTTGAAACCTCCTCTGATTTGGATTGGGAGTCCTTGTCCCATTTCGATTCTGGTTCGAACAAACCTACTCCCACTGGGATTCTGAATCTTCCTCCTTTTGAGGCTTTATTTCTTGCTGGTCGAGAATCCTGGTCGCACCAGGATTTCCTCAATCCTTCCTACTTATCTGGACCTCTTGAGATAGGATTCGGCTGACCCTGCCAGCTGGCCCGGGTTTTATTATTCGGCCCATAGCATCTGTTATTACCTTGGGCCGAGCACATCTGACTGCTCGGCCTAACCAAAATATTTTGGGCCCAAACATTGCCCCCTCGCTTCTGAGGTCGCCGACTGTCACCTCTTGGTCGGGCCTCGACCTTGAAGAAGCGAAAACATTTATTGCTTTTTTGAACTTTACTCCCTTAATGATCATTATTCCTGCATATTTATGAGACATGATCGCACTTTCCTCGTTGCCCCCAACGCGTGGCCACGTGTCGATTCTCCGCCGTTCTCAAAAGCTTCACTCATGGGCCTCGAAACCGTGCACTAATTGAACCGTCTCATCCTTATTAAATGCATTGAACCTGTCGCCACACGCCATCGTGCATCCTGGATTTTCGACTCCTCGATCCCATTTTCGCAGGTTCCCAAAATATCCGAAATGATTGCAGACTTTCCCGGTTACATTTCCCCCCAATCTGAACCAGCGCTTTTGAATTCCAGACGTTTGATATTCATTCTGAAAAGCCTATAAATACCCACATTTCTGCCATTCGCCTCTTACGCCTTCAGAAACTCCAGAATCTCTAATTTCTCATCTTTGTTTGCTCAAATCAAACCTTCCAGCCCTTCTGCAATTTTTTCCAGTTCTTCCTTCTGCAAATGGCCTCCTTTATTTCGAAGCTTTCCGATGAGATCAATAAGTGCAAGTCATTCATCGATCGAAGCGCCGTCAAGACGCTGCGATTTCAAGAGGATATGGCCACCACCCACCAGATTCTGGGTCCCCTCTTCAAAGACGCAGTGCCGTCGTCTGTCACCAACTTGCTCAAGGAGCAATGTCTAACCCCCCTGCTTCAAGGGTTTGACTGGTCGAAATGGTGCTTGGCTCGTCCTCAAGGAGCTTGGCCCTCGACCACCACGGCCTGGGCCACCTGGGTCGACCGAATGAGCTCCCTCTTCTCCAAGGAGTGAAAGGCTCTCGGCATCTACGATGCCATTATTCTGTCAACCATGGAGATTGCCATGGATAAGGAGCTGCTCATGGCGGCCCTGAGTTTATGGTGTTCGGCCACCAACACCATGGTCCTGCCTTTCGGCCCTCTCGGCCCCACCATCCTCGACGTCTCGGCCATCCTTGGGACTTCCTCGACCGGCCTTCCTATTGACGCCGCCCTTTCCGGATACCCTTCTCCTCTCGACCTGAAGGCACTATTCGACGAAAGGGCCGTCGAGACGCTAAGCCGGGGTGATCGGGAGCCCTCAAGGGAAGAAGTTTAGAAGCTCCACAAGAACTTCTTCAACTACAACACTCTCATTCTTCATTTCGCCGGCCGAGGTGAGGAAAGCCTTAGGAAGGGAGAGCACGAGGCCTTCCTCTTCTACTGGTACAACAAATTCATTTGATGTACTCGGTCGAACAAATGCCTGGTGGAGAACATGTCGGTGGCCCAGGCACTGGCTAATGGTCGCTTGCTGGCGCTCAGTCTAGCCATACTCGCCAATCTCTACCGTTGCCTGGCCGAGGCGACCATTGGCAAGATCGACCCGCATCAGAACGGACCCCTCTGGGTGTTCCAACTCTGGTTGCAGGTTTACTTCTCTACTCTTCGACCGAAGGTCCCTGCCTTCCAGCGAACGGCCGCCCTCGGTCTTCAACTGGCATCTCGACCGGCACCACCTCACCGGGCCGACGAGGTTTTCAAACACTTCCTCGGCCTAGATGTCCTCTCGGATGACGAGTTCCTGGTGTGCCGGCGCCAGGAGTACCCTTCCTCGCTCAAGCTTCCTACGGCCGCGTGGGCCGCGTCCGAGGATGCGGACATTCGTCAGCGCTGGGGGTCGTTTGTTTTGGCTCGCGACCTTCCACTGGGTTGCGATGCCCGCCGAGCTGGCTGGGAGGTCTACCACCCCCATTTTGTCGCCCGGCAGCTTGGCTATATTCAAGGAAGCCCCGTCCCCCTGCTCGCTTCTCGGTCACTCCTAAGTCGGGGGCGTCTTACCGGTTCCTCTGAGAGGGAGTGCAAGACGTCTGACCAGGAGTTCCAAGAGAAGTGCAGGAAATTCCGGATTCGACCGGCGGTCTTTGAATCTCTGGGAACTGATACCTTCGGGGACTGGTGGGAGGAGTATACCGGCAACTTCTTCGGTGCCCCGGCCGAAGATCTAGCGAAGAAGATCTTCGGCGACCGCCCTAGGTCAACATCCTCGACACAGCCTAAGGAGTCGACCCAAGGTAGTCTTTCCGTTTTTCTTTCCTCCTTTGTTTTACCACTTGATCCTCGTTGCTAATTACTTCGCTTTTCAGGGGTTCGCGTGCCGAGGACGGTGGAAGTGGTCGCCGCGGTGGCAAAGGCGAAGAAGGCGCCTATGAAGAGGACCCTTGTCACCGAGCGGTCGATCCCTGCCAAACGCCCCCACCAAGGGGCCGAGCCGGCGGAAGAGGCCCCTCGTCCTTCTAAACGCGTCAAGAAATTGGCGAAGAAGGGCGACCGGGAAATTCATGTCGTCCCTAGTAACACTACTGGGACGCCCGCTCCTGCCGGCTCTCCATCTGTGCCCGCTGCCCAGGCACCTCCAACCTCGAATCCTCCAGCCGTCTCCCAGGCCGATCCAATCGTCGCACCCGCATCCGCTCCAACTTCAGAGCCGGTCGTGGCGCCCGAAATGGGGAAATCGGCTGCTCCTGCTGAAACACCCCCGACTCCAACGGTCGTTTTGGAGGTATAATTCTGCTTCTACTCTTGTTCCTTCAGGTTTTTTGGTCGTAAAATAATCTCTTTTTGTCCAGGATGTCGAGAACGAGAGCGAAGAGGTCCCCCTGGAACGTCGTCGCCGACCAGTCAGCTCTCCTCCCGTCTGTCCTCCTCCGGTTGTCGAGGCGGCCGCTCGACCGACTCCTCCTGTGGCGGATCGCGGCAAGAGACCCATGGCCGACCCTGAGGCCACGGCCGAGTCGCCGATTCATCCGCAGGATGCAGATCTCCCCATTCCTCCGCAGGAAGTCTCTTCGGCCTTTGTAAGTCTTTCTTCTTTTGTGTTGATTTTCTCTTTTGATACATGTTTTTAAGACCATTAAATGTCAGGTGCCCGAACATTCATTTCACCGGCAATTTTATGCGCCGAGGGGCGTTGTTTATATTTCCTGGCCGCCATCGTGGCCATCAAATGTAGATGACCTCCATCGGCCGCGTGAATTGCGTAGCGGTCTGAGGCACTGGGCTCGGCCATTAAGTTCCCTGGGTTCGAGTAATGACCCAGAGGGCATGGCCGAAGTCTCCTCTCGGCAGGTCTAAAACATTCTCCTTTTTCCTTTATGCACTACATCACGTCTTTACTGTTCTTCACAAAATTTTCCTCTTATGTGCAGCCGTCCTGGGAAATGGAGCTTGACGCTCTACTCCAGAGCACGACCAGTGAGGCCGGCTCCTCTGCTGCTCCGGCCGAATCGGTGGGAGCCACGCCCGCCGAAGTCTTCGTGAAGCTGCACGAAGTCTTGTCTCTGACTGCTTCTCAAGCTCTCCGGTGCAAAGGCCTTGACTCTGTTGGAGAGTGTCTCAATGACCTCGCCAGCGGTGGTCATCTGAGCCCGGAGGGTATCTCTTTCCTTACCGACCTCTTGGAGCGAACTCGGCAACACTTTCTTGTCTTCGAGCGAGCCTTGCAGGCCGAGGACGACTTGAAGGTGGCCAAGGTCGCGCATGAGGCCGGCCGAGTGGAGATGGAGGCAATCAAGGTGAAGAAAGCCAAGCTGTCCGAGTTCGATCGTCAGATCTCTGACCTCCACCGTCAGATTTCTGACCTTCAACGGCAAAGGTCGGCCGCTGCTTCTGAGCTTGAGAAGGACTTTGAGGCCAACAAGACTCGGCTAAGGGCCTTCGCTGCCGGTGCACGGCGTATCCAGCAACTGCAATGTAACAAGAAGACCCGGCAGGCTGAGATAATTTTGAGCGAAGCCAAGTGGCTGGAGCTAAAAGCTGCCCTCGAGACCTTCCTCCCATCGACCCCTTAAGACCCTATCATTGTATTAGTATTTGTTCTTCTTGTAATGACTTTTGATATTAATACAATGGTCGTTTTGCAATTAATACAATGTTTTTCACTCCTGCATTTCCCATGTAATTGGATAGTACTTCTTTAAAAACTTTCCATTAATCGGTAATTTATGAACTGAACCCGTCCGATCTCTTAGATGATATGCCCCCTTGCCGAGGACTTTGTGAACGATGAATGGCCCTTCCCAATTCGGCGACCACTTCCCAAATCTGGGGTCTTTAATCCCGATAGGCAACACAGTTTGCCAAACCAATTCACCTTCGCCGAACGTTTTTTGTCTTACACGCTGGTTATACGCTCGCTCGGCAATTTTCTTTTGCGCTACCAATAAGTTACCCGCGTCGATTCGACTTTCTTCTAAATCTTCTAATTCCTGCCGCATCGCTTGACAATACTCAATACTGAACAAATCGCTCTGCTCGATTACTCGTAACGAGCTTATACTTAACTCGACCGGTAACATAGCGTCGTGTCCATAAGTTAACGCGTAAGGGGTGGTTCCAGTAGCCGACCGAGGTGAGGTTCGGTATGCCCATAATGCTTCATTCAACCTCAAATGCCACAAACCAGGTTTCTCTTTTACCATTTTTTCAAGGATGCCAATCAACACTTTATTGCTTGCCTCGGCCTGCCCGTTTGCCTGTGGGTAGTACGGCATAGATTGTTCGAGTCGGATGTTCAAACTTGCCGCGTACTCCCTAAACCTATCGGCCATGAATATAGTGCCATTATCAGTTATGATCGTTTCTGGCACGCCGAATCTGGTCACAATATTTTCTTCTACGAAATCACATACTTCCTTGGCCGTTAATTTGGCGTATGATCTTGCCTCGACCCACTTAGTGAAATAGTCAGTTGCTACCATTATCCACGCGTGTTTTGCTGCCCCCAATGATGGCGTGATTTTGCCAATTACGTCCATTGCCCAACCTCTGAATGGCCATGGTTTAGTAACCGAGTGTAGTAATTCGGCCGGGGCTCTCTGCACATGTCCATGAATTTGGCATGGTACGCATCTTCGTGCATATTCGATACAATCTTTTAATATACTGGGCCAAAAATAACCGTGTCGTCGAAGCAGCCAGCGCATCTTTCGTCCAGACTGGTGTGCCCCACAAATACCTTCATGTACCTCGGCCATTGCTTGGTCGGCCTCATGTGGGCCGAGGCACAATAGTAGTAACCCGTCCTCGCCTTTGTGGTACAACTCATTTTGGTACGACACGTAGTTTGTGGCAAGGACCTTCGTTCTCCGGTCGTGTTTCCCGTTGGGATTATCGAGGTATCGTAACATCGTCTTTCTCCAATCATCTTGTTCTACCTCGACAGCACAAACTTCCACGGGGTCACCTCGTTCTAGTAGGGATGGGAATGACATTACTCTAGTACGTATTACGTGTGTGCGCTGGAAGTTTTGCCGATCGATCAAGGCTGGGTACGATTGCAGGCCTGTGGTTGCGATTCGGCCGAGCTTGCCCCCCATGAGTTGTGCTCCGGAGGCGATCTGGGCGAGTTCATCGGCATCGGTATTGTGGGTTCGTGAAATATGTTCAAACGTGATCCGTTCGAATGACTCGGCCAGGTAGGTGGCGACCATGTGATATGGCGCTAAAGTACAACTCATGCAACGAAAAATGCCGTTCAATTGGTTAATCACAAGTTCGGAATCACCGAGGACAAGAACACGAGAGGCCCGCAGATCGTGTAAAACGTGTAGGCCGATAATGAGGGCTTCATATTCGGCCTGATTATTCGTGCAGCTGAAATCCAACTTGAGAGAAAAATACCATCGGCAGTGGTCGGGCGACTGAATTGCAATGCCGACACCCGCCGAAGTCGAAGTGCTGAAGCCATCGAAATACATAGTCCAATGGTTATCGCGTGTGGTGACGAAACCGATGTCGACGTCGCCCCCCTCAAAACCATAAGGGGATGGGTGTTGTGCCAGGAAATCGGCGAGGGCTTGCCCCTTGACGGCCTTTTGGGGTACATACTGAAGGCTAAACTCGGATAAGGCGAGTGTCCATTTCCCGATTCGGCCTTTGACAATAGGCCGAGTCAGCATGTAACGAATTACGTCGGTTTGGGCGATGACCTGCGTAACTGTGGGGAGCATGTAATGCCGAAGCTTGGATGCGGCGAAAAACAAAGCTAAGCAAAGTTTTTCGACGGGTGAATAATTGAGCTCTGGGGAATTCAAGTTTCGGCTAAGGTAAAAGATAGCTTGTTCGCGCCCGACATTATTATCTTGCGCGAGGAGACAACCAATGGATTCGGCGGCTGCCGAAATGTATAATTTAAGGGGTTTGTTGCGACAAGGTGGAACGAGCACGGGTGGAGTAGAAAGGGCCACCTTGATTTGCGTAAACGCAGTTTGATGCTCTTCGCGCCATTCGAATCGGTCAGTTTCCTTCAGCTTAAGGAGTGTAGAGAATGCTTTCATTTTACCGGCCGAATTGGCGATGAAACGACGGAGGAAATTTATCTGCCCGAGTAACGACTGGAGCTATTTCTTTGTCGTTGGAGGTGGGGCGCTGATGATGGCGCGGGCTTTATTCTCGTCGACCTCGATGCCGCGATGGTGCACCAAAAATCCTAGGAAATTACCGGCCGAACCGAAAACACACTTGGCCGGGTTCATCTTGAGGTTGTTCTTGCGCATTCGAAGGAACGCTTGCCTCAGGTCGTCCAGGTGTGTTTGACGACGTTTGGACTTCACGACCACATCATCGATATAAACTTCGACGATTGTACCGATTAAGTCGTGGAAGATCATATTCATGGCTCGTTGATATGTGGCGCCGGCGTTCTTAAGGCCGAAAGGCATGACTACCCATTCGTAAGTACCAAGTGCCCCCGGGCAACGGAAAGCCGTCTTGTGGACGTCAGCGTCGGCGATGAAAATCTGGTTGTAACCCGCATGACCGTCCATGAAAGATAATAGTTCATGATTAGCTGCGGCATCAATTAATAAATCTAAGATCGGCATTGTATATTCGTCCTTGGGAGTAGCCAGATTTATATTACGGAAATCGATGCAAATGCGAAGGGCACCGTTTTTCTTTAACACGGGGATGATATTGGCCAACCATTCGACATACCGAGCGGTCCGAATAAACCCGGCTTTTAGAAGCCGAACTAATTCTTCCTTAATGCCGAGTTGTACTTCGTTCGAAAATCGGCGAGGAGGCTGTCGAAAAGGCTTACACCCTTCCTTGATGCGTAGCTCATGCTCCACAAGGTTTCGGTCGAGGCCTGGCATTTCATGATAGCTCCACGCGAAGCAATCTTTAAATTCATGGAGTAGCTCACGGAGTTCGACCTTCATGGCCGGGGGAAGTAACGCACTAATAAACAATGTTCGAGGGTCATCGGCTGTGCCTACGTTAACTTCTTCTAACGGGTCCTTGACTTAAGGCCGATGGTCTTCGAGTTCGGCCGGCGCAACCTGAACTTTATCGAAAGTTAGAACGGGGCCGTCATCTGCTTCGGCCAGAAATTCGACCAAATTGATGCCAGAATGTGGTTGCTTGGTAATGGCGTACCAATGGGCCAGCAGACGTTCCATTGTAGATGAAACCGCGGCCTGACGCCGTTCTTGCGTGGTGTGCTCAATCATCGGCATTGATGTCCAAGTTCGCCAAACCAAGTCTCGCCGAATCCTGTTGGACAGTCACGGCGCCGACGTCAATCACTTTTTGTACCGAAATTCTCGTCGGCCACCCATCCTCGTTGAGGCCCTGGAGGGTGATGTAGCCGACGTGATCGTCATAATAACGAGCCTGAATCATGTTGGTCTCAAATGGTTGATTATCAGCCGGATGAACGGTAACCGATTTGCCGTCCCAAAAGATGAGAACTTGGTATAGTGATGAAGGAATGCAACTGGTTTGGTGGATCCAGTCTCGGCCAAGTAATGCGTTATAGTCGGTCTTGGAATTAATTATGAAGAATGCCGTCATGTGTTGACAACCGGCAATGCTAACTTCCAAAGGTAGCACTCCTTTGGTTTGAGACTTGTCACCAACGAAGCTGCTCATAGTGATCCCTGACGGAATGAGTTCATTATCAGAACGGCGTAAAGCCTTCATGACAGATATTGGCATAATGTTGACTGTGGCTCCACAGTCGACAAACACTTTGGAAATAGGGAATCCTTCGATGTGAGCCGTGACGTACAACGGCTTCAGGTGTTGGAGATTAACCGAAGGGGAGCGAGGAAATAGCTCGGCCAAAGCCGCCTTAAGGTTGTCCGTGCTTCGGGTTTCTCGGTCGTCGTCGTTTACGACGAAATCTACTTGTGTTGCCTCCTCGGTGACCACGTCCCCATCCAAGAAATTCGACTGGGGGGTACTTGGTTGGAATTCGGCTGGTAGGACGTGGACCATACTGATCTCCATTTGTTCGAGGACCGAGGGACCCATTGGATCGTGGTCGTCGTCTTCTGCAGAACTAACCATAGCATCGGTCGCCGGAACATCCTCGATCAGACTTTTGAGTTCCTCGGTAAGAGCCGGTATCTGAGACGTGTTAACCACGTCGAGTGTGGTTTGGCTATTTTCCTCGACCATGTTGACTGCTGAAGACTTATGGTGGTCCTTCGTTATTCAGGCTCGTTCTTCATAGGCAATACGGGCGTTCCTCGTGTCTAGATATGCATCCAACCGTGCTATCCGTTTTTCCTCGTCGGCCGTGAGGCCGAAGAGGGATACAGCCGAAAAAACTTCGAAATGATAGCGCAAATGCTGAAGGTCATCAAGCGAAAAAGGTAATTCAGAGGTGTCGATATCTGTATAGGGATCGACTTCAAAACCAAGTACCCGAGCCTCCCTTATATGTTGGAACCTTGCCTTAATCGCTGGGTCAGAGGTTTTTGAATGATTTGCTCGGCGTCGGGGCAAGTGAGAGCTAGGCTGAAGGCTTCCTGACACGCCTTGGGTAGTCCGTACAAGTCATTGGCGGAGTATTTCTTATGAAACTCTCGCATGTATTCCAAGGATTCACCGAGGAATGGGGGGTGTAAGTTGCGCCGAATTTTAATAAACGGCTCGCGCGGTGGTATCGGGGAAAGTTTTCTTTCGGCCTCTTGCGTGAAGTGTTCTAGCCGAGCTCTAGTTTCCCCAGGCCGGAGAAGGATCTTAATACGTTTCTCAGCCTCCTCAATGGTGGTTTTGAAACCAACATCCACCACTTTCTTCCCTTCGGCTAACTCGGTCATGATAGTCGGGGTTGGCCGTTCGCTAATATCTTCCACGGCCTTTTTTGGTTGCCACTGGTTGGCCGGGCTGGCCTGCGCTTCTCGTCGCCGAGCCATGCAATCTATCCGTTGGCGGCGACGTTTTTGAGATTTAGATAACGCCGTATATAAGCCAGTCGGAGAATTGTAACTGTACCAGCGTTGATCCGATGTCCTTGGTGGTTTGAAAGTTTTGCGATCGGCTGGTGAGGCCGAACTATTAGCATTGCGCGAGTAATAATCCTCATTGTAGAAAGGTGCGTCGAAATCCAGACGCCGCCTAACCGAGGTCTGGTCTTTCGGCCGTACTTGTGGGCCAAGTCGATCAAACACTTGATGTCGTGGACTTAACCCTGTCGACGATGTTGTAGGGGCCGCGGGTAGTGTTGAAGATGTCTTCCTCCCAGGCTCAACTGGTGTTTTACAATGGTCACATAACACCTTTGATCCATGAGCCTCGTCGGAACTTGACCTTGTCATAGGCTCATCGGCGGGTGGCCCCGATTGTTCCGCTGGTGGTGCATTCGAAAAGATATCGAGCTGTAGTCTTGTGCGACCATTCCGTTTATGGACATGTTGCACCGGTACGTATTCGGCCTTCCCTTTGTTTTTAGGAAGGTGAGCATCCACCATACCAATCGTCGTCGAAGGGAAAGGATTAACATCGACCGTCATCTTTTCCGGAAATTTCAACTTTCCTTTTTCGATCCAGCTTTGAATTGTGTCCCGGAACACAACACAATTATTGGTTGCATGCTTATTAGAATTATGATACTTGCAGTATATCTTTCCTTTTAATTCATCGGCCTTAGGGATAGTATGTCCTGGCCGAAGCTTGATGATCTTTGCTGCCAATAACTGATCGAAAATTGCATCAGCTTTGGTGATATCAAAAGTGTATACTTTTGATGACTTGCCCGTTTCCTCGGCGGTCAAACGGGTTTTGGCGTCTTTGGTATTTACTTGCGCCAAAGCCTTGCAAACATAAGGTTTGTCTATTATTATCTCGGCCGCGTCCACACTAACATACTGAGGGTCTTCACTTTCGACCGATGCATAGCTCACCGTGGGGTTCTTATACAACGTCCCCCGGGATGGTGACTTCGATATCTTTTCTTCTCGGAGCAGATAATCATATTGTTCGACATGTTGAGCAAGTTCGTACATATCCCGAATATTTGCCCCTAGAAACTTCTTTTTGTACTCCACGTCTAATCCGTTAAGGGCGATCCTGACGAACTCCACTTCGGGGAGTGGTACTCGGCACCAATTCCTGGCCGACTTAAACCTTGTTAAGTACTCCATTGGAGACTCGTCGGATGCTTGAGCCATCCTGGCCAAGGATGATACGGATATCTCCATCCCTGGCCGATAGAATTGTTCATGGAATTTTTCGACCAACTCTTCCCAACTCTGCACAGAATTGGGTGGAAGATTAATGTACCAGGCGAAAGCTGAACCTGTCAGTGAAAAATTAAACAAACGTAGTTTGTAGAAGTCGCTATTGACGTCTCCACACTGCGCTGTGAACCGAGCCACATGTTCTAATGAGGATAAAGACGACTCCCCGGCAAAGAGGCTGAAATCAGGGATCTTAAATCCTCGTGGGTATTCAAACCTTTCTACATAAGCCGGGTATGGATGAATGAATTTTGGAAACTTCGGCCCTTTCTTCAGGGTCGAATCAATCATTCTCTGGACTTCGGTCATGTTTACGGAAGCGGCTTCTTCTCCCTGGCTTGGTCCCTCGGATCTATTTCCTGGTCCACCTCTTCTTTCTAAGGTGATTGGTTGCGGTCGGGCGGGCCCTCTCTCGGCTGGTATTGGCACATTCGTCGAAAGCTGCCAAGGTGGGCCGACCTGGCCATCTTCGAAAGCTTTACTAACCAATAGTTCGAGCATTCTGGTCTGTGTATCGCTGTTACTACGTATTGCTTCTAGCAAATCATTCATCTTCTGACCGATCGACTGCTCGACCTGACGATATTGTTCTTCCAGTCGTCGCCGAAGGAATGTCCTAGTTGGTGGATCGGAACCTTCTCCACCATCGTCGTCACAATCTTCCACAATCCCTTCCATGAACATTCCAGCCGTTTGATTCGGGACTGCTGGGTTGTGAGGTTGCCCGCCGAGACAGATTTCATTCTCTCGGCGTATTACACTTGTGGCCTCGGGCGGCGCAACTGTGATCGGATTTTTTGTAGAGTGCAAATCCTGCCCAAGGCCTTGCACTGGCAAGTCAGTCGTTGACTTTCCCATGGTTGTTTTCTGCTTCGTGGACCGTGTCTCAATGGTCATGAACTCCGAAGGTTTAGCACAAAGGTCCCACCGGGCGTGCCAAAATGTTGACTCTAAAAATTATAAAACCTACGTGGCGCGCAGGCTGAGTAACTAATAAGCTAACTATGTCCTTCGGTTGAATGCGGGGCGTGCCAACTCGTCGGCCGAGCTCGGCCGAGGAGTAAAATTTGCTGATGTCGCTCTGAGCGCGTTGCTGACTTCTCTATCTTGCGATTGCGACCGAGGAAGGAACACTCTCGGTCTCTGGGTTCTATAGCCTGAAGACAAGGCTGCTAATTCTGCGGAGTTCACAAATCGTCAGAGCCCGATTCGGTCACTATGATTTTATTCGTGAGAGTAAAAGCACGTCGAATCGAGACCAAACTGTATGGGCACAGATACTCAAACGTGATGTAGGTCTTGATGGTAAACGTCGTTCGGCCGTCAGAATGCCGAACCCTGAAACCCACTTGCGAGTATCCAATCATAAAGCCACTCGGCGCCCTGTACGCCGAGCAATGTGATTCGTAACACCTGACTTTGCCGAGAGGGCTAGCAAGGTGACCTCTGCCAATAAAGGTTCGAAAACCCTTCTCGGCCGAGACTTAGATAGATAACCGGTCGACCTCGACGCAGTGCTGTTTATCCAAACTGAAGGTGCTTCTCGGTCGGCTGGTTCTGCGGCAGCAGTGCTGTTTATCCAAACTGAAGGTGCTCGCCGGGCGCTTCCACAGTGCTGTTTATCCAAACTGAAGGTGTGTCGGCAGAAAAAGAAAAGGAAAAATCTCAAGGTGTTTGAGAGGTTTTGCGCAGGGCAATTGTATGATGATTTGAAGGGGCCTATTCCTTGAAACCTCCTCTGATTTGGATTGGGAGTCCTTGTCCCATTTCGATTCTGGTTCGAACAAACCTACTCCCACTGGGATTCTGAATCTTCCTCCTTTTGAGGCTTTATTTCTTGCTGGTCGAGAATCCTGGTCGCACCAGGATTTCCTCAATCCTTCCTACTTATCTGGATCTCTTGAGATAGGATTCGGCTGACCCTGCCAGCTGGCCCGGGTTTTATTATTCGGCCCATAGCATCTGTTATTACCTTAGGCCGAGCACATCTGACTGCTCGGCCTAACCAAAATATTTTGGGCCCAAACAGATCCACAACTAAATTAATTGGAATTTGGATGCATATCCAAATTGTAGAGATCTTAAGGATTTTCACTTCCTAACTGTTTATAGTACCCATGCGGCCATAAATCATTTAGAAATTTTTTATTTAAAATTAAACACAAATAGTAATTAACGAAAACTAACGCCACGATATACGATGAATGATCATGATGTGAAGATTTTTAGGATCCTTTCTGGATGGGATCCATAGAGGATCCTCATCCCAATAATAAGGAATAATATTTGAAAACCTAATTATAGTACGATGAACAGTTATAATGTGAGGATCTTAGAATTCCAACAAAAAGAATCCTCATCCCATTAATAGGGAATAACATTTGAAAACCCTAAAAACATAATTCTATGTACAACAGCAAAAATGCCGTAATTACCACTAATTGACTTCATCTCTCTCAATTTTGCTTCGCCCACCTCCCCTCAAACCCTCTGGAAATAAACCCCATTACTTGTCGCATATGATTTTTAAAACCCAAACAAACCCAAATCGGGGATGAATGGAGCAGCACTACCGTAATTTCGAGGTCCTGTCTACCCAAATAATGAAGATTGAAGGTGGTTTACTCTTGGAGTGGGGTAGGGATGGAGATTATGGAACGGGGAGGATGAAAGATCGGATCAGGAGGGGGCAAACGTAATTTTATTTTTGTGGGTCACATTGTACTGCCACACAAGCACATTAACGGTAAATGTAAAGGAAAAACAAATGCTTCATAGCTTGACAAATTGTAGGACTATATCTAATAAATTTTGAGAACTCAAAGCTATAATTGATTTAGGAGATGTAGTTAAACTCGGATTTGAGAGGATTTTAAAAGACTTTAAAATCCTAGTGTAGTCAATTAAAAGATTTTAAAGTATTTTAGAATCCATTCAAATCTAGGTGTAGTCAATTAAAAAATTTTAAAGAATTTTAAAATCTATCTAAATCTAAGTGTATTAAAAAAAATTAAGATTTTGGAGGGTTTCAATAAGTTATGGATTTTGTAGGATTTAAGGACAAGAAGTATATATAACCAAAATTAAAATGAATCCAACCTCACCCCCTTGGATTTCAAATCCTCTTCCATCTGCCCATGTTGTTGTCCACCGCTGTGCTTGTTCTGATTCCCTTCCCAACGATCTAATCACTGGCATCGTGATCGGACAAATTCACCACCATCTCACACCTTTCTTGAACGTCCTGACGAACCCAAACCTTGAGTTCTCCTCCTGCGCCTCCATCCAAAAGCCCATATTTGAATATGTTGCTCAACCCATTCAATCTGCCGCAGCTATACCCTTTGCCTTAGAACCACTCTCTTGCTACTGTTTGTTCGCACCGTCGCGGCACCAATGCACCACACACCTCGCACCTCCAGTTTGATTTGATTTTGTATTGTCAGTCTTGAAAGAAGAAGAAAAAATATTTTCCACCACAATCCACCAAAATCTACAAACTAAATCCATTCTAATTCTTTAAAATCCATATGAATTTTGTAGGAGTCTTTAATCCTCCTAAATCCTATCAAATCTATCACTTTTAAAATTATTTAAAATCTTAGTTTGATTACATCCCCTTAAAGTTCAAAAAATACAACTAAAATTTACTCTTATGAAAAATACAATTCACGTTACAGTCGCATCCAAAAACCCAAATTGCAAACCCGGTATAATTCAATTCATGTACTCTCTCCTCTTTCTCTTCTCTCTTCATCCCAGCATCTCTCTCGTTGCAAGCACCTCTCATCAGTTGGACCACCTTTTTCACTTGGATCATGTGCAATGGCATGATTTAAAACTTAAGGCCTTGTTTGGTACTCTATTTGAATCCAACTTTTTAAATTCAAAAACAATTTTCAAGTTTTAAACCTTAAAAACTTGTTTGGTAGGACTATTTAAAAAAATTGAACTCAAGACTAACTAAAAAATATAGCATATTTTCTAAAAACATAAAAAATAAGTTTTTAGAGTTTTTAAACTTAAACTAACTTATTTATTCTCTCTCTCTCTCACTCCAAATCTCTTCTATCTCTCTTATTCTTTCTCTCTCCTTTTTTTTTGTTTTACTTTTTTCATCTCTCCTCTAATCTGCCCTCTTCTTTTTTTCGGTTCTTTATCTCACTCCTCTTCCTTTTATCTTGTTCAATCCTCTATCTTCTTCTTTTTTCCTTCAATCATCTCTACTTTATTTCCTCCTCTCTTCAATTATCTCTACTTTCTTTAATCATCTCTTACCTTCTTTCCTCCTCTATGCTATTTCTCCCTCTTCTGTGACCTCTTATTTTTAGATCTCTTTGCTTAATTTAAGTCGTAAGATTTAAAAATTTTAAATCGTAAATCAATTAAGTTTTTAAATTTAAAAAAAAATTAATTTCAAGAAATGTTTTTAAGAAATTCGAAAAATGATAAAAAATTTCAAATAATATACCAAACAAACCCTAAATTTTTTAGACCCCATTTGATATTCAACTCAATTCCAAAAAAATTTTTAACTCAAAATCACAGCCTACTTCCAGAAAACTGGCTTTTTGCTTTCTGAGCCCAATTCTTCTGCACCCAAAATTCTTTGTGGCATCTTGTGGCCTGCCTTATTTGACATCTGTCCACAAACCCGTCTAACTATGTCTACTATTGATTAAAAATAATAAGAATTATTCTTAATACTTTAAAAATCTCATTCTATACAGTATTTTTTTAATTATTAAAAATTTAAAGTGTAAATTTATATTTTTAAAATACCAATAATAATTCGTAAAATAAAATAAAAATGAACCTCAGTCACCAAGCCACCCAACCCCTCGTCGTAAACAAAATTGCAGGCCTCTAATCCAGTCCCAGTCTTCGAATTTCTATGAACATCGGAGCTTTGTTCTTAAATTTCTAAAAAAAGCAACGATGGGTCCAGATGCCGATGATGAGGGCGACACAATGAGAGAGATGATGGATCGCGAGTTCGAAAACAGAAATGTCATCATCTTCGAATTCGATTTCCCGCGGTGGAGCCTGGACACTAGTTTCAGGTCAAGAACCAAAGCCCCGAGATCTTTTGAGTCCTAGAGCGATGCCGCATTGAATCGTCGCCGAAGGAACTCAAAGCTCTTCCTCGTCCTCGTCCTCGTCCTCGTGGATCGTCGATGATGGGTCGTGGATGATCGCCGATGATGGGTTCTCTGTTTTTGAATTTCTCTATCGTTTGTCTGCACGACGAAGTTCACTGTTTTCAATTCCGGTATTTAAATGGTGAGAGAGAGGAGGAGGGGGAGAGGGATGGTTGCGCGTGGTGGTGGTCTGGGTTTTCGCGTTTCATTTTTTAGCTGATAGTGTTTAAAGTATGGCTAGTGATGGACAAGTGTCAACCTCTTAGATCGGCCACAAATAGGTTGCAGAGGGTTATAGGTGTAGAAGATTTTATTTTTGGACATGTGTCAACCTCTTAAATAGGCCACAAAGAGATTGCAGAGGATTTTAGGTGCAGAAAATTTGATCTCTTGCCTTCTGTCCTCCCTCTTTCTTTTTCATATTCTGTGTCCTTACTCTCTCTCTCCTCTTCACTCTCTTCTGTGTCCTATCACTTATAATTCCAAATAAAATTGAGAACCCAAAAAAAACGAGCAGTCTTCGATGCGATTGTCGTTTAATTCCGATGATTTTTATTTTCTTTTATAGCTTCATGTATCTAGTAACAGTATAACTACTCAGCCTTGCTCCAACGAAACCATCAGAGTGGTTCTCTGGTTTGAAACGAATTTCATACTTATATTTCACATGTTATGTTTCGAGTTTAATTTTTATCACTAGTGAATCACACGATAATGACTAGAAAGAGATTGAAATGTCTCTATAAATCTTTCTACTTCTAAAATAATGGACTGCCATGACTAAACCACTTACCGATCATTTTTTTGAAAAAATATTTAAAAAATCTTTGCTTCTGATCTGAATCACACCCGAATTTCACCAAAAAAAAATGGTTCATTAATAAGAACTAGAACAGAATACGAGGTTTTTCCTCTTATCAGAGACCAATAAATGGATCTGCCGAAAACAGCCCACTAGCTTGATCAAACTAAGCACAACAAATTTAGAGCTACCAACCCTCCCATAGAAAGACTACAAATTTTCCCCATAAACTCGTATTGAAGAAAAACTCCGACAGCAATGATGTTAGTGGATGCAATTGGTCTACGTATCCAGGTCAAAACTACCGTTTAGGATCGTTCAAATGTAAATCCCCACCTGACATCGCCACAACTACCGTAGATTAATTACTAAGCAGGTCACTGTAAAGACAGGACCTGGATTTTCAATTATTAATTAGTTATTGGAATTATATTACATATTTAATCGTAAGATATTATAACACGTCTTATCTGTTGCCAACTGCATTGAGATCTTTTGGGCTTCTTGACATTATCACCTCGACCGGATTCTCGAAGTTACAATCCAGAAACCAACTCTTTCAAAGATGTGAAGGGTGAGTCGTATCCGTTGACAACAGCATCTCTCCATACAGCCATTCCTGTTGGGAGAAAAATATCAGACAGAGCTCTTTATGTTCAACGAGTAAGCAACCTTTAGCATATTTTAAATTTCATTATTTTTCTTTGTAAATACATTTATTTAGGGCAGGGATGCTGTATAAATTGATAGTACTACACTGCAGGGACGAAGAAACAAACCTATCCACAAAAACAAACCCGTTGTCGCTGCTAAGAAAAATTCCTTGCTGATACTTTTGAACCTGAAATTACACACAAATAACCCAACGTTACTTAGTAGAGATCAAAATTCCCACCAAAATGAACATTAGAAAATCCAGTTGAAGATGAACCAAAAATCAGAAACCATTACCAATACAAGCACACGATATTCCCATATCCATAAAAGAAAGAAGCCCAAGTAGAGCCGGTGAACCTGCAGTCATTGTTGATCATTATTCTTACTAAAACTCACGTGTGTGTGTATCAATTATCAAATCAACAAATATTTAGTTCAACCATCAAAGATGTCTTGCAGCAGTTTAAGAGGGTCACGGAGATAGATAATTACCACATTGACAAAAAAGAAAAAGAAAAAAAAGAAAGATAATTACCACATCAAATCACGAATAAAAAGTGCGCGTGGGATCATAAGTCCATTTCCAATCATTGCAAGCAACATCGAGGAAGCTGATAAACCTTTGATATTGTCAGGATTTAGGAAATTTGTCCACTGAACAGGAAGCATTAATGGTGGTCAGATTAATGAAAAAAAATTACCAATAGAAATTCTAAAATAGTACCATTTGTGAAACTGGCATCCACATGAAGAGAAGTGTAGCTGTCCATCCAGATATTGCTCCAACAAATTTTATGCCACCTTCAGAGAGTTTTCCCGTTCGAGCCTGCAAATATTAGCAGCTCCATGTTTAAAAAGACGCAAAAAAGAATGGCTTTGCATTTCTATCTTAATTTTGCAAAGAAGAGAAAGTTTTAAAGGAAAAAAAGTAGTTCTCTTTTCAGATGATAAATACAGAACAACTCATTTTAAAGACAAGAGGTTAACTTTAAAACAGTTTCCCATTAACCTTAATGGATTATGTGAAGATTCAAGTAATAGAATAAAAGTTTTTTGAGAGTAAATAAAACTTACCATAACAATTTCAACCAAACAATTAAAAAAATCTTACCATAACAACAGCCACCACAGCTACAACAAAAGCCAATGCACCAGGCAAGATACTGTTGGGTAGATATGGAACAAACGTAGACCACATAATCTATAATCATAATTGTAGACAAAAGATTAGTAAAATTGAGCAATTTTTCAACGCCCTGCTTACCAATATGGAAAAAGACATGACTTTTAAGAGAGAGAGGGAGAGAGAGAGATATCACTTGAGGAAGAACCGATAGACCACCAACAGTAATAAAGTCCTCCCAGAAGCGCCAGAGTCCAGCATTAAGCCAACCAAAGTAATTCAAGAAATTCAAAACAAGACCAGTTGCGACAACAATCGAGGTAATGACAAAGTAAGGTAGAGGCATCGCATCTGCCATGGAAAGCTGTGCAAAAACCACATATAAGGAAATTACACCCAGTGTCTGAACCACAATGGCCTCATTCTCCCTCTTCTTTGCAAAATATGAAAGCAGGGAAAGGTTTCCAAGCAAACCAGTAAACATTCCCTGCATTTACAGCATTCCTCCCTTGCTTAGGCTACTATGGTTGATTATTTTCTAATATAACCAGAAAATATTCATGTTCTAAGCAGTAAGCAGCCTCCTCAATCCTCATTAATAAACTTATAAGGGGGTGGCAAATTGGCGATAGTGTGTTACCAACTTACCATCCATGGGACTGCCAAAAGGGCAGCTTTATTTCCTGCCAGAAGATTTTGGGCATTGAGGTAGATTTGAGGCATTTGCAGTAACAGAAATGGGATATTTGATGCGCCGGAGAATTTTGCTGTCCACGAATTCCATTGCTCGAAACTAGTTTTGCTGCTCGAGGATTTCACTGATCCCTTTTCCCGAGAATGGGGAAAACGATTTGTTAATTTCAATTTTGAGCAATCAGAATGTATGTATGTTAATGTTTGAGTTTGACCCAAATCAAGGGGCTGACAGTCACACAGTATATGATATTGATCAATTAAGACCAAATAACCAATGATAATACTAATTATTGGAGTTTTAAATCTATGAACATCATGTCATGTCAGAGAGAGAATCAAACAGTTATACATACAACGGGTAAATTGTTATCATAATATATGCATCGCATCGCTTAAGTTACAGATGAGGAGATGAACAGAGAGAGAGAAGATAGCACAAGTAGTAGTACCTGGTGAAGAGGGTGAGGGACATCGGAGTCAAGAGCGCTGAGAGTTGAGCGGCGCTGCAAAGGCAAACGCAAAGGGAGGGGATGGTAAGAGATGAACAAGAAGCATTGGCCTTGGCCCGCGGAAGAAGAGACGGAGAGAGTGTTCGGGTTGGTGTTGTGTTGGATCGTCGAGGAGGAGGAGGAGGAAGAGGCGGGAAAGGATTTCAGAAGATGATGTTGTTGCAGTCGAGGATGAGGAGGACGACCAAGTGTATAGGAGGAGTACGGCACCACCATTAGACTCTCGGCCATTGATATTTGATTTGATTTGATTTGATTACACTTTCCAGCACTCACTCACAGGATCTTGGGGACTTTGGGAAATTTGGAAAAATTGGAAATGGAAGCTCATTAACTTGCAGCGTCGAGATTGGGCATTTGTGCGTATCTCCAGACGACACGTGGAAAGTTGTATTTACTTGCTTAACCTCATAAACTTATGAAACTCATGATATTGTCCAATCCAATCCAATCCAATCCAATGTCCATGTGATATTTCCATGTGCGTGAAGAGCGAACAAGCGCAAAACGTAAGTTTTAAGCAGGCAAGTGGAGCTAGATCCCATAAACTTTTGCAGATCCAAAATTTCTGAATTAGTAATCACCTGAAGAATTTTATCTCAGATTTCAAGATTCTGAAATACTTAAAATATATTAGAGGTAGCCGTGTAGGTATCCCGCATTAATTTTGTTAGGATTGACATTTCACTACTTCAACTTTGTCATTACGACATTTTAGCATCTAATTTCTGAACTAAACTTTTGTTTGTCACAAAATACCACTTACCATGAAGTCGTTCAAATTACCAAACCAAGTTAGAGAGATGCAGAGAGTGTATAGAGTTCAATATGTAAATTACAAAACCATATCGAAGTAGAAAGTTATTTCGAATTTCAGACTTGTCATCAACATTTGTTTGTACATAAGAAGATATATGCGGAGGAGCAGGCCTCAATCATGGAGTAAGATTATTTCTCCTCCTATTCTTATCCCCTCCTCTCACATTTTGTTTTTTGTCTTACTGTCTTTATAAAAAAAATCAATGTAAGATATTGACATGACTTAACCGTAATTATTCAAGTAGGAGGGGAGAGAATCATCCTCCCTCAATCAAGGCCCCGGGGATAATTACTAGTTCCTTACCACAACTCAAGTAAAGAAACATGAACCCTCACGTAACTAACCGGGATAGTAATAGTTTATCTCCAAAGATAATAATACGTACATACAAAAAATTATGGGCTCCAGCAGCTCATGAGCTCTTACCTAGTGAAGTGAGAGAGCTTGCTTTCTTAATCTTCTTCTTCTATATATACTATCTCAAACCTGAAACAACTTCAAGGTACAATTTGTCTCGTACGTCCTCTTCTGTTCTGTATATACACATTCATTCATTCTGGACTCTCAAATACAAGAGACAAAATTAATGCTTGACTAGCAAGGCCTCCATCTCGGTTTTTCTTGCAGCATGTTTCAGTTTCTCTAGAGCAACGAGTCCAACTTGCCTAACCCTTTCTCTGGACAATCCTATACTGGAGTTCACATTATAACACAGTCAAATCAACGTGATGCAAAAGATATTAAGACTAAGGTAGTTTGATGGATGTTAGGCCCTGATTTGGACTCACCGTTTACTAATGTCCTCCCATGTAAGACATTCATTATCCAGACCATAGTAAAGCCGGATGATCTCTCTTTCCCGTTCCCCAAGCATCATATTTATGAGCTTGTTTACTTCATCCTGCAATACATGCAGAGATTATAATCTTTTAACTATTCATAATCAGCGACATGAATTTCATCAAATCTTCCAAAACATGCGAACACAACATATGTGCAGAGTCACACACAAGTAACTAGAAATGTACCTACTACCTAAGAGGATATTAATCATCAATTTCCTTTCTACCATAAATGTTTTTCATTTCTAGGATGCCAATCTTACAGGATTATCATACAAATGGACCAGTAAAGCCTTTTTTCTATTACATTTACAGGTTGGTTCGCCTTATGTTTTCTATGTGACTCAATTTACTTTTTAAACACATAAACCTACTAATTCAGTGTGACTACAACTACCTATATTCTGAAGGGAAATGAAAAGGATGAGTATTGAGTATTCTTAGAGTCCAATCTGCTAGATGCCAATCCCAGTGCTGGAATCCAGATTTACTGGAAATTCAAAGAAAATGATGATTTGTCTCTTTTTTATCTTCTTAACTCCCATTATTACTTGAAATATGAGAGGCAAGGTGAAATCTTTTTCCTTCTAAAGGTAAGAAGTAACCTTTAAGATGCAACTAATTTTAAAGGAATGTAGCAGATTATGGTAATCAGCTTTAAAGAATCGTTTAAAATCAAACCTATTTGTTTTTTTTTCTAAGGAACTTTTAATATATGTGTGTGTATATATATATATATATATTTTTTATTTTTTATCTGGAGATGCTTGAACTATCTCCTTTTACTGTTGTTTCTTTTGTCCCTCTTCTTACCTTGAGTGCCCACGCATCCACCCCATTCCATGGGATGTTCTCAAGGCGATTATCTGCAATGTACTGTAAATGAAAAATCGAAAAGGAGATGGTCAGTTACGAGATGGAAAACTGACAAGCAAGGAATAGAAATTTTACTGAACTGGAATGGCGGAAATTGAGGTGATGTAATCGACACTTACACTATGATGAGTTTCTCCTGGAAGTCCATTCAAAGAGGGGAATGCGTCCCTATCAAGTGAAAAAACCTTGCTGATTGCCTACAGATTAAGAAACTCCATGGTCAGCATGGAGATAACATAAGAATACAATAAAACAGAATACCACAAGCACTTAGTACCTCTGTAGCATTCCTAACTTTCTTTTTGGACATATTCAGACTTTCTGCGATTCTCTGTTATTGAACGTAATACAAGAAGCACATATCAGCCAAGAGGAGTGATAAATCAACATTGTCGTTGTAAGTAAAAAAACATTTGAAACTTATGTTGCTGGCATCAGCATATTCACAGATTTCTTGTGAGCAAAGCAATTGCTATCTGAAGATAATAACAAAAGACTTACATCAATTGATGGAGTTATTCCTTTCTCTTCCAGTCTAATTTTTGCATTTCTGATTAAACCTAACCTCTCGTGCAAATGTGTTGGCAGTCTCAAGGTTTTGGAATTTTCAACCAGTGCTCTTGAAACACCCTGAGAATATAAGGAAAAAGTAACCAGCGTTAGTTTAACCAATCAGTCAAAATCATCTATCATTTCAAGGGGAAATATTGGCATTACCTGACGTATCCACCAGTAAACATAAGTAGAAATTTTGAACCCCTTTGAAGAATCAAATTTTTCAATCCCACGCAATAGTCCGATTAACCCGCCCTACATAAGAGACAATGAGCTTCGCATATGAGATTCCAATCACGTTCTGTCTAAAGTTACAGTTGTTTGGGTCTATATATTGGGCTCTCATATATGAAGTAAGAAAAGAAAAAATAACCTGGATTAGGTCAGCCATTTCAGCGCCCATATTATCATATTTTTGAGCAATGGACATGACCAGACGAACATTGCTCATTGCCAGCTTCTCTCTTGCCAAAGAACATTCTATCAACTTTGACTTTAATTCAGCACGGGAAATCCTCAATGAAGTCGCAAGCTGTTCATCAGAGGGCTCACATCCCAGTCTCTCCTTCAGTCTGGAGATCCAAATGCAAGGATTAGGATTAGAAACAACCAGATAACAACAAAACTTTTTCTTTCGGAAGAAACCAGTCTCCATAAAGGTCAACTTACTCGGAAGAGTAATCAATTAAAACAGTAAGAAAAAGGTATACTCCACCCCAATTACTTACCACATACACCCACACTCCTCACCCTGTAAAAAGAAGAACTACGCGCTTATTGGGAAGAAGTTACATAACTTGGCAAGTTGAAAAGGGTTTTGGCAAACAATATACTTTCGAGCTTTATATCTAGTTTTTAGCCAATAAATCAATGTTTCGGTATTTGTACTGTGATCACTTTGCATGTCTTGTCCTGGACATCATTGACCCACTTATATTCATTACTTATGAATCCTACAATATGGAAAGGAATTAAGTGTTATAACCTTGATTTATGTTCCTCAACAGAAAGGCCAATTTTAATTTTCTTTGACAGGCGCACAACCTCAGTGTGAGTCAGCAAATCCTCACTAAGAACACCCTTCACATAACCCTTTAAACGACTCTGAAGCAGCTCTGGACTGATGACTGGTCTCAAAGACTTATTGGTGCTAGGTTGTGTTAAACAACGGTTTAAGCTGAAAGCATTCCTCCTATTACTCATTCTTCTGTGGCGAGCAGATACCCCAGAACAAGTGACTGGTATCCTCTTGTTAGTAGCTGTTTTTATGGTTGAATCCGTAAATATTTTTTTCTCGAAGGAAAGATTCCATTGCTTTTCGAGCATAGACTTCTGTAGCAAAAGAAGTGCGTCCACTGAATATTCAAGATCAGAGCTTTCCCCCTCCAAGTCATTGAAGTCGTGAAACCATTGCTGTGCGGTTGAGGAAGGAGCAGAGGCAGCGTTGACCTGGTCTTTGAGAGCCTTACTGGAGTGGTCAGCTCGATTGGAAGATGAAAATCTGGAACTGGTGTAGTTGGAATTCGACTTTCTGGCGGTGACAAGATTCCTTGTTGAAGAGAAATGGCAATGTAAGAAGGCATGGTCGTTGAGAGGAAAGAGCTTGTCTGTGACATCTGAATAATAAGAGGAGGAGGAATTCAAGAGCCTCTTCCCCGTAGTAAGGCCAATAACAGCAGCTATGGCCATCATATGGCTTTTCCTTGTGTGTAAATAATTACCATAACAGTAACAGTTGCTCTCTTATTTCATGAATATGTATGTATGTAGATATAGCTTGAGTAACCAAAGAGCAAGAGCGGATTTGTTGAGTTGTTGTAGGATCTGCCACAAATCATTTAGCAAGGCTTGCATTAGTAAACAAAGAAGAATTATCAGTATTACTATCAGTAATATCAAGTATGAAGTTGAAGGCAATGACTGAACAAACAAACAGAAGAATACATTCATGTAAAATAGAACAGAAAAGCGAAAAGCGATGGATTGGATGAAAGCACAAGAGCGAGCAAGTATGTATGTATATGTGGAACTGAATTAAAACTGCAATCCCCCAATCCAATCCAATCCAATCCAATCCCCATGAGGCTATTATGACGCCATGAATAGAAAGTTGAAACAGAAGAAAATAAACTAAAATTATTGCAAGCCATTATTGAAACCTACTTGAAAGCTATCAACCATGCTATGAGCTCGCAGGCACATATACATATACATATGATATTCTATCAATCTCAAATAGGAAAGAAGAGAGATTTGAATCAGAAGAAGAGTGGACACGTAGCGTACCTGACTGACTGAATCTCTCTCTCTCTTTCAGCGGTAGACACTGAATGAAGGGGAGAAGGAAGGATATCGTTTTTGTTGTTGAGCAGCTGCAAAACAAGAAGACACTGAAAGAAAATGACGACGGTGAACTCAACAACCAAACAATAACAACAACAATGCAAACTCTTTCCTTTTTCCTTCCTCTGTACAAAATACTAATGAAATCAATGTTTTTTTTTATCCCTTTAATTTTCTTTTTCCTTCTCTAGTGTTTATTATATAATGTCATAAATTAAAATTAGAAAATGTCCATTTATTGTTAAAGATATGGGACGGAGGGATGCTATTGGTTGGAGCAGATTGAGTCCAGCTTCGTGTGGTCAGCGACCTGCCATTTATATTTGGATTTTTTTTCTTTTTTGTCTGTTCATCTGTGAGCGAGTGAACGAATGGATGATGAGGCGTTCCTTCCAAGAGCCCAAACAAACAAACCCAACAGCAAATGTGGAAACGTAGTTATGATGTGGGCTCACTACCCAACTGCATATGTGGATCATCACGTTACCGAGTAACTAAGTATACTTTACATTGGACGTAGAAACGTCGATAACAGTGCCTTAAGGATTATCATTTTACATGTTTTGTTGGCCGGAATACTCCTTAATTGACGGGATATAAAATACTTACTTATGTTGAAAATATAAATAACCATGTAATTATTTCACATTCTGTTGACCCTAAAAACTATTCAACCTACGTGGCAAGCATGCCGAATAACTAATAAAATAAATACATCATTCGGTCGAATGCTAGGCGTGTCAACTCGTTGACTAAGCTTGGACGGGGAGTAAAAGAATGTTGATGTTGGGTTGGGCGCTTTGATGACTAGAATCTTGCAACTACAGCCGAGGAAGGAACACGTATCGGCCTTCGAGTTCTAGAGCTTGAAGACAAGGCTGCTAGTTCTGTAAAGCTCACGAATCGTCAACACCGGGTTCGATGACTGTAATTATATTTGTGAGAATATAAGTGCACCGAATTGGTACCATACTGCAGGGACACAAGTACTTGAAAGAATATGTATCTTGATTGTAAATATAGTTCGGTCGTCTGCGTGCCGAACTCTAAAATGCACTTGTAAATGTCCAATCATAAAATAGGCTTGGCTTTTAGTGTGCCGAACGTTGTAACCTGGTAACACCTTACTTAGCTGAGAAGGTTGATGAGATGACCTCTTCCAACAAGGACTCAGGAAATCCTTGTTGACTGAGACTTGGATAGATAACCAATCGGTCTCGAAGCAGTGCTATTTATCCAAACTGAATGTGACCCTCGGTGGGTTGATTTTACGGCTCTACTGCTGTTTATCCAAACTAAAGATGTTGCCAATTACCAACACAATGCTGTTTATCTAAACTGAAGATGGTTGGTGGAAAAAGGTAAAATAAAAATATCTCAAGGTGTTTGACAAGTTTCGGGCAGAGCAAGAGTTTGCACATGGTAGATTTGGGTGTTTATTTGGAGGGCTTTGAGTGATGCATTCCCCTTTCTATTTATAGTGGCAATTCCTCATGGCCGAAGTACATTTCCACTCGGACCAGAACTCCTTGATAAAATCCGAATAGGCTTCGGCTAGTTTTGACTCATGTAGGATTCTGAATCTAGCTTTATTATCACCTAGATTCGACCCTTGATTCTTGGCTTCTTTTCTTATTTGAAGCATAACTGGCCTCTAAGGATTCCTTGTTATACTAGGACTCAACCATTCCTTTTATTCCAATGAAATTGTCTCCTGATAGAACTTGGCCGAATTTCATTGGGCCGGGCTCTTCTTGGGAATATTCTAAGATTCTTGATGTTCACATGATATTAACAAGTGAAAAGAAGCAAGAAGCTGTAAGAACTAAGAATTGGCTTCCATCTAGCTTCCAGCTCTCTCTATCTATCACCTGTACCCTTTTTCTTCTTATAAATGTTATTGAATTTCTGATTGTATATACAATATTGCTACCAAGACATATATATATATATATATATAAGTGTGTGTGCGCGCGCTTGCGCGCCAACCTGGATTTGTTATATGGAGGAAACAATACATTGGGCCAAGATAGATTATGGACTCGGCCCAGATATGTCATTTTGGGTCCAAACATATTCCTTTTACATTTTTTTATAAATAAAAGTAAATGACATACTAGATTTACTTGTTCCACTGAATGATTGAAAGTATCTTATTCTAAAAATGATGCATAGCTGGTTAGAGAGGGTCTATTACTTGGCTCCATGTTTCAATTCACACTCTTAGCCCTCTCGTCTCACACATAACAGTGTATGAGGTTATTTCAAGGGGAAGTGATTTCCATTCCCAACTTTTTTCTACTGCGCTCCTTAATTATGTCCCTTGATTACCCATTCAATTTTATTCAATTCAAAGACTAAAAAAAGGAGTGCATAAATCACTCCTCTATTTGAAAGCGATTCAAGAGTGTCATATCATCGCTCACTACAAAATAATTAAGGTTTTTATTGTAAATAGTACCTTATACCCTACCAAGTCACCAATTTGGTCTTTTATATTTCAAACTCATCAATATTATCCTTGATTTTCTTTATTTTTATTTTTTTCAAATGATAAATTGTTAAATTAGTCACTGACGGAGTTCAAATGCACACCATCATGCAATGGCTCAACATCTTTCCACTACTGTGATAAAATGCCACTTGCATCAGTATTGTCCTCTATTAAGTTGATGAGTATTTTTTGTCAATGCAGTTCAAATACAATTTACAAGTCAAAATCAATTACAGGTTCCATGCTTACCATGTCATCAATTTAATGAGACCACGAGAAGAAACAATAGCCGCGGCCCAAGACCTGCATACTTACAAACTAAAGCAAGGCCCAAGAGAACAAGAAGCAGTTACAAGCAAATAGTAATTCCACTCAACAATACCAGCAAAAACTCAACAGTTGGTGTTTATCTTCATTTGAAAAGATAAGAACGAGAAAGTAGATTACTGTAAATCAGAAACATTAAATAGCTAACAAAGGAAAAGAATTCCAACGCACAAACGCCAATTCAACAACGGAACAATAGCAATTAGTACTCAAACGCATCTAAATGAACCACTAAATATTTAATAATACATAACCAAAAATGAACTATTATGCGGCTGCATTACAAACATCCCAAAATCCCAAGGTTAATTCTGAACTCCATTCACCAATTTACACCAACTCTTGAAATTCATTTCAGCAGCTGCAATTAATCTCAATAACTAGGTTAAATTCCTTCAAACACATAAAAAGCAATTTCAGACACTATCTAAATTAAAATTCCAGCATTTGATATATAGATGAGAAGATTGAAGACATTGACGAAAGCAAAACTAAATGCATTAGATAAAACAAGAAGACAAGAGAATCGTTATCCACAAATTATATTTTGCAAGCACAATGAATGAGCATGATCTGGAAGAGGATTTCATAGCATGAGCCCGCTAGCTATGTGAACTATTGAGTACAAGTTGTACAATGTTCTTTCCATCTCTCATGATCTGATTTTTCACAATAAAGAAAACTAATTCCAACATCAAGAAATCCTCCCATAGTCCTTTCTTCCTCGTGATGCAGGTGGAATGCTAGTGACGGGATGACTGGCTCTATGCCCTACAATAGAGTGCCACAATTAGTTTAAATGTTCTCAGCTCCCCAAAACCCTCCATTCAATCCCCCCGTCTCCCATAAAGACATCATATAGCTTGGCATATTTTTTAACTAGGAAGATAGCAACAAAGGAAAGTGGATGGTAGGAATGGCTTATGATGTGAAGTCAGAAAGTACCCCATGACATGCCATTGCTGAATGAGCTATTTCCCGGAGAATGTGGGCCTCCAGAGTTAAAATTGGGAGAAGGGGGCTGCATCTTCATGTGATTCCAATCATTACCACGAGAATTGGTGGGTCGTCCGTGATTTGACCGCTGATATTGCTGTCCCAAGCGGCTTGGAGAATTTTGTGATATATGAGGCATGAAATGAGAAGGTTTTGACAAACGTGCGCATCCAGCAAGTGGTTCAGTAGTTGAAGGAGGGCTACCCACCTCTACATGTGGATAAGATTGAATGGGTCCATTTTGTCTGAAAAGATGGTAGACGATTGTAATCAAAATCAAGCTAGGACAAAGAAATACGATACGACAAGAATGAACTCTGTTCCAAAACACAGGCATGGAAATGTGTCAATTGTAATCTTCTGACTATCTCATAAGGAGAAATGTTTACTATTAGAAACCTCCATATTAATTGCACGTAACACAATAAAACATTTTGCAAAGGAAACATTTGAATATGTTATTACACATCCATCCATGTGTTTTAAAAGTTTACCGAAGACTGCGTAAGGTTTCTGCAGTATATGCTTTCACATAAAAATTTAAGATGAGGAAAACAAAGTGTGTAAATATCTTGTTGGGGATCCATCCACGTCTTAAAGTTACTACATACTGCGTCAGTTATGTGGAATATGCTAGTATACATACAATTCCTGTTGAGAAAAACAACAATGTAGATTTGTTGAACTTGCTAACATAATTTCAGAGCAACTAAGTGAATAAACTTGGTAGATGATACAACTTACCTTTGAATGGATGGACCTGAGCTTGAATTTGGCACACGGTTAAATCTTCCGGACCCAACCAATGTTTCTGCAGAACTAAGATGCATGCCTTGGCTGAACTCAGCAGTAAGGCAACTTACATCCGAACCATCTTCTTGCAGAAGAAGTTCATCACTGGAATGAGAATGGAAAGACAGAAAAAAAGAATACACATCAAATTCTAAACAAATATGAGGATGATAGATGACTACAAGTAAACCATCTTCTTGAGCCTATATAAATTCCGGTGAAGAAGCCCATGAACTGTTAGCAAATTGGCATTCAATTTAATATGCTGCTAAATAGTGGATACTACCATCACAGTCAAGTACTGTACAGATAAACCCAATAATGGTTTGCTTAACCATGCACAAACAATGCAATAATTTTGTACCATATCATTCCTAAAATGCACTCGTTGGAAAAGTGAATGATTATCATGACTGGAGTAATTATAGGTTAAGAGATCATATAGGTCATAATGAATTACAATGAAGTAAGGCCATTATGGGTAACAAAAACCATTACCCAAGCTATGGTCATTACCAACAAACCATGTATCATGGGACTAAGTCTAACAGTTGGCCCCACTTCTTTCAGTTATCTGGTATACTGAGTTACAAAACTACCATCATATAGGGTCATATTGACTTTCATCATCTATTAATGAAAGAAAATGCAGCACACTCATGGGAATCAGCATACCTTTGAGTAGCAATAAAAGGAAACAGTCCGTTTACCTATAGTTGGGATCCCAATCCCCAGGATCAGGCAACGACGGGTTAGCCTCAGCCTTTTCATGAGCCACTCCTGTGGTCATTGGGAATTTCATAGGGGAGCCAACTGCGATGGAAGCTGGCATGTTCTGGGCTAAGTAACCAGCAGAAATACCACTGCTTCCTCTCTGTTGCTTCCAGCTTCCAGCATTTGAGCTTAAATGCAAATGTGATGGTGAACTACCTAGTATTTGAGAGTTCCCCTCAGCTTGGCTAGAACTGGTGCCATCAGTAGCTTGCCCTTGCCAATGTGTTGATGAACTTTCTTGAGTTTGAGAACCTCCAGGATATCCCCAACTTTTTCGTCTATTAAACTGGCTAACTGCGGCCATCTTTCCTAAAGGTGATCCATGACAATTGCCCCTTGCTGGAGAAGTTGGACCATAATGTCCTGGAGAGCCAGCAGAAACTTGACTGTAGGAGTTTGGCGGAGTAAATTGTGAAGGACTAGTGCCTAGAGGTAGTGGAGCAAAGCTTCCTGCTGAAGGACTCATACCAAGTCCATTTCCATGTGAATACTGAACAATTCTCCGTCTTGCATCTGGACTACTTCCAAGCATTGATACATTACCTTGTGCGTGCATGTTCATCCCAGAAGGGCCAACTGGTGAATAATAAGCAAACATATTACTAGTATCTCCGTAACTTCCATAGCTGCTTCCTAGTCCGGTACCATCATTATAGCTACCATGGCTTCCTACACTGCCATAGCTATTAGCATGTGCATATGGAACCACCTGAAAATGTGGGCTGCTATGAATGGAGACCCTATTTCTACCTGGAATCTGCAAAAGAACAAATATAGTTATAGCCGAGATGATGAGTGAAGAATGGACAGCCAAAAAATAGAAACGATTCAGCTTACATTCGGGGATAAACCAGCAGCAAACCAATGTCCACCACCAGGATGATGGTCCACCCTTATGTTTTGAGAAACAGGCTAAGGGAAGAGAAGATGACAAGAAGGATAAAGACAAAGAAGAAGAGAGAGAAAAAACAGTTAGTACTATCACCTGCAGAATTTCTAATGCAGCCAATAACTAACTACTGTAAGAACCAACCTAGTCCTGAACGATCTGTCAAAAGTATGGATGACTAGATAAGAAAAATAGGTAAAGATTTAACAGCCAAAATTAATAGGTAAAAACCAATTGCACAAACAAATACTAAAAAGAACTCAGGATATAGGACAAGGTCATCCTCATAATTCGTTATGAGACTCATAAGCAATTTTGCAGATGTGAAATAACAGCTGGAGTATAAAACCAATTTAAAATCAACTTTTCATTATTACCGTGCATTTCGTCACCAAGTATATACATATATATGTGTGTATGTAATATGTATGTACACAAATTACATCTGATCGAGGACTAAGGAATATGCATAATATACGGAAACCCAACACATAATCGATGTATCAATTTAAAAGAAAGCCAAGCACAATTACATCGGATATCTAGGTCTGGCTTGACACGTCTAACGTCTTCCACACAGTTGGATCAAGTCACAGTCCATCCATTTAAACTATGAACAAAGCTTTATGAGAAGGTTTAAATAGTTCATATGTGGGTTTACTTACCATGTGAGGGGTCTCCGAGGGAGGTTTATAAGGGTGTGTAAAAGGTTCCCCCGTAACAAAAGGGTGTTTTGAAGCCTGCAGGTACAAGTTTAACTCACAAATCCATTTCCAAGTAACTATTTTTGCGCTATATTAGAAATAAAACAGCAGAGAAGACAATTAAACAACCTGAAAGGGTGACCAGCGTTTTGCAGGATCAAACTCTACGAGTCCCCTCAAAAAATCAACCAAAGCTAGTCGTATTTGAGTTTCTGCACATATTTGATACCATGCAACAGCATTAGTAACTTCAATAAAAGAAACTAGTTATGATTCATGAATTAAGTCGAACTGTTCCAGTGTTGTCAGCTTTGAACATTCAAAAGCACAAAGCAAACCTTTAACCATGTCTTCCTTAGGCAAGTTCTTCCTATACGGATAGTTTGTAACAATTTCTTCAAGGTTCATATGATTAAAATACTCTTTCCCAGTTGATGGCCTTTTCAATTCTCTCTGAACAGAAACCAGTGACCGTAAGAACTAAACCAAAAATATTAAACAGTGATTAAAACTAAACAAAAACAAAAGGAGGGGAGGGGAGGGGTATAGTGCTCCTCACCGATTTCTCTTTTCTCTATCTATATGATCTCTTTTTCCTAATATCATTTTCATATTCCAGAAACTTTTTATTTTTGACACTTACAGCTTCATATTCTGCTTCGGTTAATGCTTGATAAGCACTTTTTCTATTTGCAGAATGTTCCCCGTTCTCCACATTGTGCACACTCCGAATGCACTTAAAGAACTTGCTTGTGTTTTTTGCCTCCTTAAGTACATAATCTGGGGGTTGCCCTCTGCAACATGTTAACCATACATAAAAATGTGTTTGAAAATTGCGTCTGAAAAAATGACAAAATTACTTTTTTTAAATAATAATTCTGAGAAAGTGACAACCAATAACTGTGCTAATATCATCTCATAGAGAAAAAGTGATAAAATCCACCGTTAGAAACCAGTTACAGATCAAGAAACAGCAAATTGTAGCCTCCAAGGCTTTAGCTACTGGTAACTTATTAAACAACGAATTGTCTGCGAACAAAATCTCATATCACAAAATGGTCCCTTCTCCCCTCACTTCTTCCTTCCCAGGGGAAATACCTACCAATAATCTATGGAAGGCTAGTTGGACATAAAGTCCAAACTGTGGCTCTCAATCAATTGGTGGCTAAAATTTAGGGAAAAGATGGCGGTTTGGGATATTCATGTGCCAAACAAATATTAACTTTGGAAACTCCAGTAACGACAGAGGTCGAGTTTACACTTTCACTAGGCTAATTTTTGTTGTGTGATGGGTGGAAAGAATGAGGAACAATGAATAAAAAAGAAAGAAGAGAGTAAGAGCATTCATAATATTAGACATTGAGGATAAAGCTTTAAGGTGAATTCTTGATTCAATACTCAATAGAACTAATTTCATAAAGAGGACCAGAATATTAATGTGAACTGTAAACAACAATCATGAAAAAGAGGGAAATGATAATGATAGAAGAAGTAAACAAAAAAGATATTTATGAAATCATTCATGGCAGAATGGTGCCTTATAAATTAATGAATATAGGTTCCCTTCATAAGAATACTAGTATGAGCATACCCAAGTATTTCAATCATTCGCCTTAGGAGGTCAAATTCTGAAGCTCCTGGGAACAATGGCAACCCCAGAAACAATTCGGCGACTATACATCCAAAGGACCACATATCAATAGAAGTAGTATATCTGTAAAGGGTTAAGTACTAGCAAAATACCTCGATATAATGAAATATGAATATAAAAACTGGACATAATAAAAACCTCTAACGCAAAGGATACTGATAACCAAGGAGAACTTCAGGAGATCTATAGTAACGACTCTGCAGAACAAATGAACAACATGCATCTATGAGACACTCCTCTGAAAGATATGACTTTAATAAACCTTGAAAAAGCAGTAACGCAAACCTGAATGTAGGAGTAAACAGTTCGATCTTCCATGCAGGCAGATCCAAAGTCAATAATTTTAATTTCTGCTGGCTTAACACTGTTGCTTTCAAGGGAAAGTACACAATATTAACATGAAAGAAATCTATCACAAAAATAGCCCAAACCCAAACTCATCATTAAAAAAAAGTCACCTTGTACACAAAAGAATGTTTTCCGGCTTCAGATCACAGTGAATTATCCCAGCATCTTTTAACAGAGCCAACCCATGTAGAATCTATTTTAAAGCAAATATTACCCCAAAAAAACGACACAAGAAGGGTCAAGATCTAGCATCGTCAGAGGGGAAAAGAAGTTCAAATTCAATTACAAGAAGGAACTACCATACTTGTTTCGAAAACAATTGAACAATGGTCAGGGATAGTCCCCTGAAATGATTTATCTTGATAAGCTCATACCTGAATGACTTAAAAATGTCAAAAGATGTGCGAGGAAAAACTAAAGGCAACAATTAAACAAAAATAAGAGTTCAAATGGTGCATCAAGTTACATTGAGTCCAACTACAACTAATTAGGTAGTGTCAATGACTTACAGATTTGTATCAAGCAGTTCAAAGCAAATGCACAAATGACGATGATACACAAAGTAATCATATATACGCACAATGTGATGCTTATCCTCAGGATCATATTTCCTATTTAACTGCAAAACAAACGGCAAAGAAAACAGTAAGAAGTTCTGAAATTGAACATGAGAGTCATACTGAAAAAGAACAGCATTACCGTTGTCAATATGGATACTTCAACCAGGGCTTGTTGATAGTATGCTGGTTGATTTTTGATGATCTTCACAGCTACAAAGCTGTTGGTCTGTGGAACCCAGCATTTAGCAACCTGGCCAAATGTCCCATGTCCAAGAACATCTTTGACAATGTATCTGAAAAGGTAAAGAGAAAGGACCTAAAAACATAATACTAGCAAAGAAGGTCTAAGCTAGTCGGCCACCATGGGAAAGTACAGATAACAACATCCTTCTGATATCTCTTCTAATTCAATTATATGTTTGCATTTCTGTTTGACTTTCATGTGTGAGACATCGTATGAACAAATTTGATGGATTTACAAGTACATAGTGTCAACAACTAATAAATGCAATTTAAAATACAATGTTAAATTGGAGAACTTATTGTATCAAAAGTTTAATCTAATAGGAAATGGGATAAAAAATGTATATTAAGCGGCAAGAGATAGCACATGGACTATGTAACAAACCAGTAAACTGAATAACAGAGAAAAGAAGTAAATCACAAAAACAAACAAGGCTCTGCTACCATTTTGCAAAACCAATTGTTTTCACAAGCTAAGCTGATACCAATTGGGCACAACAATTTATAAGAATCCAATGCACTGACAATGACAGATGTGCATCAACCTCAGAGAAGTCTAAAATGGTAACCATGAGGCTGAATCATCAGATAAATAAAATAAAAAGTAAAACTTCTATGGAAGCAGATTAAACAAGCCTAAAGGGAAATCGGATGAGTTGATGGTCCTGCGATCCCAAACCAAATCTAAATATCCAAAAGCTAGAATTAAATAGAGTTATTCTTCCTCATATGCTCTCCATAAATCAAAACACTCACTGGTACGAAATCCTAAACCACTCCAGTAATGGACATGGCTCAACCCAAGAGTTGCATAAGTAGCATAAGAAGTAAATTAGAGTTATGTCTAGAGAAGATCCAGAAATAAAAATATGTCAATAGCATATATACGTCTGGTGTAAAGAAAAATCTGAACAACAGTAAGTAAACTCAAGCACAGAAGCTGGACAGATGCCAGCCATCTCAATGATTACCATTTTAGCAAAAATATGAATTTTTGACAGAATAAACTTGCCTATATTCAAATTAAATATCAAGAGGACAATCTCCAAATTTTTGTCTTCATGTTAACAATTCTCAATTTTCCACAAAGCAGTGAAGCAGAAACTAGGAAAAGGTTCCTTAAGAGTCAGTCAACATAGCACAAAAAAATTAAAGCACAGACAAGAACGAACCTTCGCTGCGTGTCTAGATTAACCAAGACAAAGTTTACAGTCAAAATAAGATCTGAGTTGACATTATCATAGCCATCATTAAGTACTCCACTTGATGGGGTGGTCAAATATCTCTTTGGATTCAATTCTTCTGAATACTTAAACTGCGGATTGCATATTTGGTATGTTTCAACTATGTCCTTGGTTAGCCTTGCCACAAACTGCATAGCAGAACGTTGTATATCAGAATAATATCTGCTTCAAATCATTTCAATCATTTCAAGTCGAGACATGTATACAGAGAATGATATAAATTTGACAAAAAAGAGAGAAAAAATGCTATATAAGATCATATAAAAAAATATAGCAACTGAAAAACGTTTCCACATTGATGGTACCACTACTCAGGGATAAGCATAATTCACAGGCTATCCCAGTTAAGTTTCCACATTGGTGGTACCACTTCTCAGGGATAAACATAATTCAGAGGCTATCCCCAGTAAAGTTATAGTATAACAACAACATACCATACATTAATGCCACTGACTAACATCAACATCCCTAGGTGGGTGAGGGTACATGTCAACCCAAAGTTAAGAATAGTTCTATGCCTGCTAAATCTCTGTGTATGATTAACCGTTAAACTACTTACTGAAATTTATCTATTGTATTTCACATATCCAGGAAATAATAGCACGAAGAGCTAGTAGTGCATTATTAGAGTAGAGCGCCTCCTAAGACTTCTCCCAAAATGGACAAAGACAGTGGGTGGCTAGCAGGCTAAGTCTTCTCTCATACCAATGGGAGCTCAATATATAAATACACTCTAATTCTGTAGAAGATAGCAAGAATTAAAGTGAATGACTGATTGCACCACTTAAAAAGTTGCAAGGAAAAATAAAAAAACACTTACGGGTCTCCTGACAAGGACACGCAGACATTGGGATTTGCTGTTGGCAGCTTCATTCTGCGCAGAATAAGGACTAAAGGCGAGCTGGCCGGTACGCCACGAAGAGGCAGCGGAGTCTTTGGATTGATTACTAGGGCTGAGCTCATCCATGGTCCAGACCGAAAAAGAAAATCAAGCTCCAACCCAGAAATCGTCCATCCCCAGAGTCTCCATTGATGAAGATGATGATGGAGATATCGTATACATATACACACAACAAGTACAACAACAAGAACAAGAAACGCACTTTTAGCTATTACTGCAGTAAGGATGATAAATCAGCGATTGGACGGACCTGTTGGATGCTCCAATTAAGCCCAATAAGATTAAGACCCCACCAACCGATTCCAATCCCATCCTTCATTTCTCAATCCCAGAACATTAAGAGCCCATCGCCGGCAGAGGCTCCATCAAACTATCTGATGATCCTGATTCTTCTGAGTTGCCCAATCAAGACGATAAATACGAATAGGATTTCCAGGAGGACAATCCGACCCTAATTGCATACGTTGTACATGAAGAAATTTACTTATCTTTACTTATCGGGTGATTGTGGCAGATGACCAGGGAAGATGATGACAGACAGAAGATGGACGGAATTGCGATTTGGGGCTTACAGCAAAAGAGCATATAGACATTAGGAATTGTGTTGTGTGAAGAAGCCACCGTCTTTCCTCTTTCTTCTGAATGGGAGTTAAAAGATTTCCTTTTATTAATTTTTTGTGTAAATCTCAATTTATTATCTGAAATTTCTTGATTTTTAACCTTCCATAAATCAAGTTTTTTATTTTTATTTATTTTTATTTTTTATTTTTTTATCCCAATACTTAAATGATAATTTTGAGTTATTTTATACCTTCCTTAAACTTTATGTTAAAATAAACGTTAACTGTGATGTGGTCTACGTGAACAATAATTAAACATCACATGTTAATCTAGATCCATATGGATATTAAAACAATTAAAAATTAAAAATTAAAAGTTAAAACATAAATAATTTAAAAAGTTGTCTGACTCCGAGATGGTTGAGGTTCAATCTCACCCCTTCCGTCATCTTCCCTCGTTATACAGCTCCATTTCCCTCCTCCCGACCCTAGGCTATAAGGCTAAAAATAACTCAAAATGACACAAAAATTGTCTCCAACTAAGGGCTAGGCCAAATAGCTCGTGGGCCCCACCGAGCTAAAACCACCAAATCAGGCCAACTGGTTGGCCTAAAGGAGCCAGCTAGCTTTTGGTCAGCCCAAATTTTGAACTCCAATGGCTATCTGGCGTTAGTATGACGCCAGGTTACTGTTGGAATTGAATTTTATTTTGGGGACAAATTTAAAAAATAAAAAATTATAATTTTTTCCTATAAATATGTCACATCCCGGCCCGGGGCGGACCACTTCCCCGGCCCGACTCCACCACCCTAGCACGATATTGTCCGCTTTGGGCTTACCATTCCCTCACGGTTTTGTTTTTGGGAACTCACGAGCAACTTCCCAGTGGGTCACCCATCATGGGATTGCTCTAGCCCCCTTCTCGCTTAACTTCGGAGTTCCTACGGAACCCGAAGCTAGTGAGTTCCCAAAAAGCCTCGTGCTAGGTAAAGATGGGAATATACATTTAAGGATCACTCCCCTAGGCGATGTGGGATGTCACAATCCACCCCCCTTAGGGGCCCGACGTCCTCGTCGGCACACCACGGCCAGGGTTAGGCTCTGATATCAAATTGTCACATCCCGGCCCGGGGCAGACCATTTCCCGGGCCCGACTCCACTACCCTAGCACGATATTGTCCGCTTTGGGCTTACCATTCCCTCACGGTTTTGTTTTTGGGAACTCATGAGCAACTTCCCAGTGGGTCACCCATCATGGGATTGCTCTAACCCCCTTCTCGCTTAACTTCGGAGTTCCTACGGAACCCGAAACCAGTGAGCTCCCAAAAGGCCTCGTGCTAGGTAGAGATGGGAATATACATTTAAGGATCACTCCCCTAGGCAATGTGGAATGTCATAAATACCTAAATCATTCATATACCATTTCTCACATAATTTTCACCGTCTCATACTATCTTACTTTATTTTATTTCAATTCTTCACATTCTATTCTCTTATCTATTCCAATAATGTTTCCTTCAATTTTTTCAATAATTTTCAAATGGCCACATCTGCAATGAAAGGTAGGGATTGGATCCGAAAAGAAGATGAAGTTTTTTGCAGGGTTTATAGATGGGTCTCGGAAGATAGTGTGAGGGGGAGTTCTCAAACAAGTGAAGGTGTTTGGACTCGTACGTCTAAAAAGTACTATGAGTTCTACGAATGCACCACTCCATCGAATTCCCAAAACCACGAGAGTTGTTCTTCAAGATGGAAAAACATCTTCATCCAAGTTTGAATAAATGACATCAAGCAGTGTTAAAGGCCAGAAGAAGACATGAAAGCAGAGCCAATTATGACGACGAAGTAAATATTTTCACGAGTTATTTTAAATATTTAATTATATTACATTTAATTTCATAAATTAATTTCCTTTAATTTTTGTAATTGTATTTTCTATTTACGCCAAGCAGAGGAATTGTATATGGAGGACAACTCCTTAATAGATGTATGAAATTGCCCCATAATTATCACTTTAGGTACTAGACATGGATAAAAAACTTAATGTATGAAATGTTGAAAACCAAGAAATTTCAAGATAGTAAATTAAGGATTACCCTTAGTTTTTTTTTACCAAGTTGTAAATATTACAAAGTTGTAAGTCAAGAAAAAGGGCGACACGCCCGATCTCAATGTCCGATGGACAACGGGATGACCACGTGCTGGCTGACATCCAAGGGTGATGCAAGCCATTTGATGAATGCATATGTTGAGAACATGAGGAACATGCATAAAAATTTCGCACGTAACCACGCAATGTAGTATTGAAGTATAAACCTTAATAAAATATAATAATTAACTGCCAACGATTTAAAAGTGATAATGCATGACATGTTCAGATTACTAATTCGAAATACAAGCGGAAGGAATATTAGAAAGTGTGATTATAAGAGATGTCCTACACAGAGAGGATGACACAAATTCACTAATATAGAAATGCCTCGTAGCTCGGGTCGTATGCCTCGTTCCTAGGTCCTGAAGAGGGCACAAAACAAAACATGAGTGGACCAAGTTTATATATATATATATATATATATATATATGTAATACTAAAACAATTATTCTTCGATGTACTAACCCCCAATTTTAGATAACTCATATAGCATAATAAGTAATATGTTTTTCGAAAATCCTAGCATGCCATAAAACCTTCGTAAAACATATATTGTATATAGTGTGCTGAATAGTGGTATCACAATCTCCCGAAGGCACTATATCGCCTGCCCCGAAGGCATACTTACACACACACACACACACACATATATATATATATATATCCACTAAGTGAGCACAAAAAAATCATGAACATAATCTTTCAAAAATATATATCATCGGAGCTCAATAGCTCAAACATCATATCATAAATCATATGAGCGTTCTAGCTTAAATCATCATCATAATGGAAATGCCTCGTAGCTCGGGTCGTATGCCTCGTTCCTAGGTCCTGAAGGGGGTGCAAAACAAAACATGAGTGGACCAAGTTTATATATATGTAATACTAAAACAATTATTCTTCTACGTACTAATCCCCAATTTTAGATAACTCATATAGCATAATAAGTAATATGTTTTTTGAAAATCCTAGCATGCCATAAAACCTTCATAAAACATATATTATATATAGTGTGCTGAGTAGTGGTATCAAAATCGCCCGAAGGCACTACATCGCCTGCTCGAAGGCATATATATATTTTCCTCCTAAAGACACTACATCGCTAGCCCGAATACATATATATCTTCTGCCATAAGGCACTACATTGCTTGCCCGAAGGCATATGTATCTTCTGCCTGAAGGCACTACATCGCTTGCCCCAAACGCAGACTCACACACGCGCGCGCGCACACACACACACATATATATATAAATATCCACTAAGTGAGCACAGAAAAATCAAGAACATAATCTTTCAAAAATATATATCATCGGAGCTCAATAGCTCAAACATCATATCATAAATCATATAAGCGTTCTAGCTTAAATCATCATCATAATGGAAATGCCTCATAGCTTGGGTCATATGCCTCATTTCTAGGTCCTGAAGGGGGCGCAAAACAAAACATGAGTGGACCAAGTTTATATATATGTAATACTAAAACAATTATTCTTCGATGTACTAACCCCCAATTTTAGATAACTCATATAGCATAATAAGTAATATGTTTTTCGAAAATCCTAGCATGCCATAAAACCTTCATAAAACATATATTGTATATAGTGTGTTGAGTAGTGGTATCACAATCGCCCGAAGGCACTACATCGCTTGCTCGAAGGCATATATATATTTTCCTTCTAAAGACACTACATTGCTAGCCCGAATACATATATATCTTCTGCCATAAGGCACTACATTGCTCGCCCGAAGGCATATGTATCTTCCGCCCGAAGGCACTACATCGCCTGCCCCGAAGGCATACACACACACACACACACACACACACACATATATAAATATCCACTAAGTGAGCACAGAAAAATCAAGAACATAATCTTTCAAAAATATATATCATCGGAGCTCAATAGCTCAAACATCATATCATAAATCATATGAGTGTTCTAGCTTAAATCATCATCATAAACCATGTTCATAAGTGTATATATATATAATCATAAATATTTCAAACATAAATCCTATAAAGCATGATATTTCATAAAGCGTAAATTCGATAACTCAATAAACGTTTTATAAAACGTAGTCATAAAATCATGTTTTTTTAGTAATTAAATCATGCATTTTGGAAGGTGGTGCACGGGACAAAGGGAAAAGCATGGGGACATACTTTTCGTTGTGGGTCCTAGTGGCTCACAAATTAAGGTCACTAGAGACGGAACTTGGAATACCAGAAAGAACGTTCAACGTTTCGAAAATGTAAACTCTTCGTTACATCTCTAGATTCGAATTCGTTCGTGCCCACACGTTCGTGGCGGTGAGTACAATAAGAATAAATTAAGAAGGTTAGTCATACACGTTTCAACGAAGTGGTCAACGAAAGTCAAATCTTGCCACGAGGGTAAAATTCACACCATTTAATAATACAAAAACATTAAATTAAGGACGGGGTATCACAATCTACCCTCCTTAAGAGAATTTCGTCCCCAAAATTTACTACCTCAAGTAAATAGGTACGGATATTGACTTCTCATTAGTTATTATGCTTCCCAAGTCACTTCCTCGACTGCGTGGTTCATCCACAACACCTTTACCAATGGAATGACCTTGTTTCTCACCGCTTTATCCTGTCGGTCGATAATCGCTATTGGCTCATCAACATAACTCATGTCCTGACTTACTTCTAACGGTTGCGGTTGTAAAACACAAGATAGATATGGTATGTACTTTCGAAGCATGGAAACATTAAATACATCGTGTATTACGACAACTCTGGTGGTAACTTCAATCTATAAGCAACCGTGCCAATTATCTCTATGATTCTGTAGGGGCTGACATATCGATGACTCAATTTCCCTCGCTTACCAAAACGAACCACACCCTTCCAAAGTGACAACTTTAGAAAGACAAAATCAGCAATCTCATACTCACGATCCCTAGAATGTCGATCAACGATGCTCTTTTGTCGATCTTGCACCGTCTTCAAATTTCTCTTTATCAACTGGATGTTAGCATTAGTGATGTTGAAAATTTCTAGGCCCACTAACACCTGCTCACCAACCTCAATCCAACATAGTGGTGTCTGGCACACCCTTCCATACAATACTTTAAAATGTGTCATGCCGATGCTGGAGTGGTAACTGTTATTGTATGTGAACTCGATCAATGGCAAAAAATTATCCCAACTACCCTTCCATTAGAGAACACACACCCTCAGCATGTCCTCCAAAGTTTGGATCGTCCTTTCAGATTGACCATCAGTCTGTGAGTGATAGGCAGTGCTGTACAAAAGTTGAGTATTCATGGCGTCATGGAATACTCTCCAAAATTTGAAGGTGAATCTTGGATCTCTGTCTGAAACAACGGTGACGGGTACACTATGAAATTTAACAATATTATCAATGAATAGTTGTGCTAGCTTCTCCAGTGTGTAATTCTTTCGAACTGGTAAGAAATGAGGAGTCTTAGTGAGCATATCCACAATCACCCATACACTATCAAATCTTGACCGCGTGCTCGATAATCCATACACAAAATCCATGGTGATATCCTCCTATTTCCAAGCTGGTATAAAGAGATTCTGCATTAGCTATTTTGGTTTCTATCTATCCATTTTCACTTTCTAGAAAATTATTCATCCTGTTTCACATACTCCGCAACATCCTGCTCTATCACATACTTCGCAGACTGTAATATCGATGGCTTATTCTTTGAGTTCGCTACGCAAGTGGACAAGTAGGCTGTATATATGAAGTAAGACAGGACATGAGCTATGTAGAGGAGCCAGTGGAAATCATCGACCGACATGATAAAGCTCTAAGAAACAAAGTTATTCTGTTGGTAAATGCGTTGTGGAGAAACCATGCAGTTAAGGAAGCGACGTGAAAAACTGAAGAACTGTTGAGAAATCAATATCCGTATCTGTTTACTTGAGGTAGTGAATTTCGAGGACGAAATTCTCTTAAGGGGGTAGATTGTAATACCCCGTCCTTATTTTCGTAATGTCAAGTGTATTTTGGTATTTTCACATTTCGTCTCTTGTGACCTTAAATTGTGAGCCACTGGACCCATAATGGAAAGGTGTGCCCTTGCTTTTCCCCTTGTCCCATGCACCCCATTTCCCATTTTTGTTTTATCTCTCTCTCTAAACACTTTCACTTTCCCTACACTATCTCCTTCACCTCTCGGCTCTCCCTCTGCCTCATCCTTTCCATAACAAACAACAACAAACAACAATGACAAAAACCCTCCACCACCATCCCCTCCCCTCTAGGTGAACTCACGAACCCATAAAAGCCCCCAAACCCTTATCTTTATTTTAACATTTACTATTCACCGAAACTCTCCGGTGAGTTTCCACCTCTTCCGGCAAAGGTAAGCCTCGAAACTTGTCCAAAAGTTGTAGATCGTGTCTTGGTGTATGTTTGTAAGTAGTTTTGAGAAGTTTTGGTAATGTTTGGACGTAGGAAACTCACGAGGAAATCTTCCCTAGTTTTCCGACGAAGACAGCCACTTTCGAGCCATTTTTTTGGCCAAACCACAACAAGTTAACCGTCAAGAAAAGTATCATTCTCTTCGTCTCATTGAGAAGTATGATTTTTGTTTTTGAATCACTGGATTTCGTTGAGTATTGATGAAGTTATGAACGTTTAAAGTTTACCCAGTTTCCAACGAGTTCCCTAGTTTTCCCGCAGATCAATCATCTTTTAGGCCATTTTTCGGCCATCTTTGGCAACCACTGGGCTTCCAAATAGGTATAATCTTGTTCTATAGTTTCCTAGCTTGGTTTTGATATATTATGGGTTGGATTTGGTTAAGAAAATGAAGAAGTTATGAAGCTTTGAAAATTGCACAGGTTTCCTGCCAAAAACCCAGTTTCTGGTGGGTTTTTAGGCGACTGGGTTGACCCAACCCATTGACCTGACCGTTGACTTTCATTGACAGTCAACATTGACTTTTGGTTGACCTTTTTCGTGTTTTGGCCGGGACCCCTCCTAGCCTAATTTCGGCGTCCTAATTCCAAATCCGCACACCATTTTCCCAAATTCAATCATTTTAGTAGAATTTTATTAATTAGTCCTTTTATGTGCTTAGGTGCGTTTGTTGGTGGAGTTTCCGTCCTCCCTAGTTCAAACGGCTCTTTAGCGACGGAGTATCTGTGAGTGAATCCCTTCCAAGATGCATGATTTTATTACTAGAAATGCATACATGAAAATCATGATTTTATGACTACGTTTTATGAAACTTTTAATGAGTTATCAGATTTACGCTTTATGAAATATCATGCTTCATCGAATTTACGTTATTGAGATATTTATGAATATGATTTATGATATGATGTTGAGCTATCGAGCTTCGATGAGATATATTTTGGAAAGATTATGTTTATGATTTTCTATTCTTACTTAGTGGATATTGATTTGTATATGCCTTCAGGCGGGCGATGTAGGGCCTTTGGGCGGAAGATTTATATATGCCTTTGGGTGGACGATGTAGGGCCTTGAGCCGAAGATTTATATATGCCTTTGGGCGGGCGATGTAGGGCATTCGGGCAATTGTGATACCACTACTAAGCACACTATATACGATATATGTTTTATGAAGGTTTTATGGCATGCTAGGGTTTTCGGAAAACCTACTATTTATTATGCTATATGGGTTTATAAAACTGGGGATTAGTACGTTGACGAGTAATTGTTTTAGTATTACTATATATAAACTTGGTCCATTTATATTTTGTTTTGCGCTCCATTCAGGACTTAGAAATGAGGCATGTGATTGATCCCGACGTTGAGGCATTCCCGTATTAGTATCTTCAAGTCCTCTCGGTGTAGGACCGCTTTCTTTGTAATCTTAAATAGTAGTACGCTCTAATTATGTTCATGCATTATCACTTTTAAATTGTTGGTAGTTGAATATTCTCCTTTGGTCCAATGACCCGTACCTTATTACTATTATTTTGTTAAGGTTTGTATTTGGATATTATATTGCGTGGTTACGTGCGAAAATTATATGCATGTTTCACATGTTCTTGGCATATGCATTCATTAAATAGCTTGCGTCACCCTCGAGTGTCGGCCAACACGTGACTATCCCGTTGTCCTTCAAACACAGGAACCGGGGCGTGTCATGTGGGTGGAGAAATAGTGTAGTTAGGTGACTGAATTAACAAAATTAACCTTAAAAATTAACAAAACTATCCAAGTATTGTGATTAAACATAAAAAATTTAGAGCGAGTGTCAGCAACCTTTTCACCTATTTTTACATTTTAATATTTTCACATGAGAAGAATGTGAATAAAAACAACAAAGTAATTAAGAAGGTTTCTCGCATTTCTCAAATTTTTGATGAAAATTGGACGTGGGTGGTGTATTGTAAATATATGCAAATTAATAAATTGTAAATTTATTCAGTATAGTGGGTAAATGTACAAAAGTCCAGTGCTATTTGTGTAAATTTGCCTAGCGTGCATAGGGGTTTTGAAGAAAGGGCAGAGTTGTGGCAGAGAGGCCGAGTGCGTCGTCAAAACGGGGGACTCTTAACATTTTTCTTGAGCTGCTGAAGGTAGACTGACATATTTCAGCCAAACCTCGCAGTCGCAGGTGAAGAGATATAAGGCAGGCATGGAAGATGAGAAGGCATTGCAGCAGCAGCAACTATTGCTACAGCAGCAACAACAGCAACAGCAACAAAACCAACAGCATCAACAGCAACAGTTATTGCTCCTGCAACAACTGCAAAGGCAACAGCAACAAGCCCAACAGGCCGCTGCCATTTCCCGTTTCCCTTCCAACATCGATGCCCATTTGCGCCCACTCCGACCCATCAATCTCCACCCTAACCCTAATTCCGCTCCTAATCTCCAACAAAATCCTGTTGCCAACCCACGGCAACAGCAGCAGCAGCCCCAACAGCCCCAACAACAGCAGCAGCAGCAGCAACAGCAGAGGGTGATCCGACCCGGGAACCAGGCGGAGCTACAGATGGCGTACCAGGACGCCTGGCGGGTCTGCCATCCCGATTTCAAGCGTCCCTTCTCTTCCCTCGAAGACGCCTGCGAGAGGTTAATTTTTTTACTGATTAGGGTTTCCATCTCATTGAAATCCTTGGTTTCGTTTACTTTTTCGCTTGCATTTTCTATTCTTTGTTTTGCGAATTTAGGTCCTCATATCTTTATCTCTAATTTGAAAATGGAAATTTTTTATTGAAAATTATGACTTAATTCAAACATCTTGATTGACCAACTACAAACATTGTTGAGGCAACTGCTAATTTATTGGGTAATGGAAGAATCCTTGCTCTCATACATTACCTCATCACCTATTCCAGGATATCTGCTAGCTACACATTCTCACATTGTTATCATTTTAATCTCCACGTCAATACCTTGAAATTGTTTGTGCCCTTTGTACTTGTGGGGTTTCAGTGTCATGTCCCTGAAGCAAAGCTCTACTGTCTTTGCTTATATATTCCATGCTGGTTTGCATTTAATAGGACCTAGTTTTACAGTTTGTGATTTTTTTTGATTGAGTTCATGTGCTCCACCTTTTATTGACACATGAGAGTTACTATTTTGCTTAACAGATTCGTTTAGATATAATATCTTGTGCACCTTATGATAGCATCTGAGAGGACTTATGGGAGAAAGTTTGTTTCTGGTCTTCATATGGACTTTGGTTTCAACAGATCTTGAAAACTTTGTCCTTTTCAGTTATTTGGCTTGATTGGAAAGCTGCTATCAGTTAGCTCCCCCAGCTTTCTTAACTGTTTACATTTTAGGGCGGTTTCATTTTTGTTTTCACTGTTTGTTTATATTTTTTATGTGGACTTCTTATCCCTTCGTGTAACTGTATTGTCCTAAAATATAGTTTCTTTCCTTAAAAAAAGAGTTTTCACTTTCCCTTGTTTCCCCTTCTACGAGCTCGCAGCCTACTCCATTAGTAGTTGAACCCATAATCTCGCCCTTCAAAAGAATGTTATCATTAATGGATGAGGAACCAACCTGACTTCCATGGAAATCATGCAGAAGGTTCTTCAACATGCCTAAGCTAATGGATACTTCAAAAGTTAATACTAGTTTATCCAGTCCTGTGGACATTTCTGTATGGGTTTTTGGATTATTTAGCATTGTGTCTAAAGTCTAAACCGATGTCCCAGAATAGCACCTATAATTCATAACACAGTCATATCCTGGACTCATTCCAGAGAAGAGAGAGAGAGAGAGAGAGAGAGAGAGAGAGAGAGAGAGAGGTGTATAATCTTGTGGTAGCAGAATAGTATTAGGAGATTAAATATAAATACCTGGAATCTTGTGTTTCATGTTAATATTACCCTTTACGGCTAGTGCGCCTTATGGGATAGATGGATTAAGCAAAGTGAGTCATCATTACTTGTTGCCCTGGCTATAAGTCCATTTACTCTTAGCCTTGTTATTTCTCTTTATCTGGTAGTTTGCATTCTGCTACATGTAGTTGATGAAATGTCATCTTGAGTCAAAGAGGTTGGTTGTGGATGTGAATGCAGTTGGTATATAAGCTGTTTTGTCCCTCTAGTTATATTTCCCCGTCTTTTCTCCTTTTCTCTGGGGAGTTGTGGTGATCTAAACCATTTAATGTGCTCCGATTTAATTGTTTGAAATGTTTTTGATGTGTCACCCGAACCTGGCCTATATGTTTTTGACACTTATTACCAGTTAGCATAGTCTGATGTTTATGAATAAGGATAATTACAAATTTGTAGACTATGTTACCTTTAAGATGGTGGTGCCTAATTCCCACTTGAAATATTCCCAATTGATGGTTGAAAGTAGTAAGCTTTGTCTCCGGGTGTTTATTTAAATTGCTTATGCTTGAACTTTTGAGAATTTGTGGCACTCCCGAGGCATTCTTATATCTATTCTCCCCTTAAATTGGCAGGTTGCTGCCTTATCATGTAGTGGCAGATTATGAGGCAGAGGAGGATGACAGAATCCTTGACTCTGACACCACAGGCCTGATTCCATCTCGCTCTCAGCAGTGGGATCACAACATATCTTCTAAAGTTGCAGAGTTTACAGCAACATTTGAGAAACAAGCACTAGCCTTTAACATAATTTCCCGTAAGCGAGCTTTGGGGGAATTTCGGTCTGAAGAGAGACTTATGATTGAGCAGGCACTTTGCCAAGAAGAAAAAAGGACATGTCTGGAATTGAAAGCAGAGTTTGATTCAAGAGAGAAAGCTGGCCGGGAAGCTAAATTACGAGCTCAGGCAGAGCAAGCTCGGGTTGAGTCGCAAGCACATGCTGAAATGTTAGCTCGGGCCCCAATAAGGGCAAGTGCACTTGGGTCTGAAGGCAATGACGTTTCGATTGGGCATGACATGAGAGAGCAGGAACATGGGGTTAACCCAGAAGAGATGATAAATGGATGGGGAAATAATATGCAAAGAGATGAGAAGGAACCATGTGAGGATTTTTTAAATGATGAAGAGACTGAGAATGGATCCACGGGCATGCAGGACGGCTGGCGTGAAGTTGGGGAGTTTGATTTGAACACTCGTTAACCAATAAAGCTCTTGGCAAATCATACTTGATCACGGGCAGAGAAGCTGTTTATAAACAGGAAAGCCCATTCCATGGCAAATGAATTAGCATCGGCCGTCTTGGAATTGTTGTGAATTTCATGCAGCATGGGAATTGGAGCAATGCTTTTAAAATTTGAATCACTCGTGGGGAAACTACCAATGAAGCCACATACTGCAGTGACAATGGAAGATAGATAGCTTTTATATTTAATTATATTAGCGGACTGCCTTTGCCACGCTGTCACAGAAGAGAACATTACGTTAAAAGGTTCTCCTTTGAGAGAATTGAGCTTTTTATTTTGATCATTTCTTCATTTCCTTGTATTTTTGAAATCTGGAATTGCGTAGAATGAGAGTAGTTTCTCATGTATGAAGAAGCAGTGGATTATAATTATTTTGCCTCAAAGGGTCTGAAGTTTTAACTTTGATTCCTCTCCATTCGTTTGCAGTACCAAACTTTGTAGAAGGAAGGAGGGAAGGGGGTTGTCACGTCCACAAGGATTTCGATTCCCAAAATCGAAATGCCTTGACAAGGTCTGGATACTGCAACTGAATCAAAAATAAAAGTAACTAAACGGAGGTAGCGAAGGACCAAAACATTTATGGGAAATGCATTTCTGGACAGTAGGAGGCATTTCTCCAAAAATGCAACTTCCGGTTCATGCTGATAAAATGACCCTCCCACCACTATGCAAGCTTTTGCTACTCCAAACACCAAGATCTCATTCATCCAGGTCGCATACACGCACAAAGTACATCATAAGAAAATTAATCTAAACTAAGTATGGTAAGGAGAGGGAGGAAAATGAAGCTTATGAATAGCAGAACAAGCAAAAGAATACACAAAAACAAAAAGTTTCCTACAAAATATTGAGGAGTTGAGAATCCAGTCTCTGCTGCAACTCTTTGATTTTCAGTGAGAACTCTGCTTTTTGCTCCTTGTAGCTTTGTAGCAAGTATTCCTTTCCTTCTATCACCTCCTTCAATTCTCCTACTTCCCTCTTCAGCATCTCAATCCTCTCTCCATCCCCTCTTCCTCTTTCGGTTGCATCAAAGTTGCTTTCCCCATCAGGAAATCCATTCACATGACCATTTCTTTCTTCAGGTTGCCAAATAGTGACCTGGGGTGATCTGTCAATGGGGCTCACATGTCCCACGCAGTGATCAGCGATTGCCTTCCTAAGCCTTTGGATTTCTCTCTCCGAATCAAAAAAGTCCCTGTTTGCTGAATCAAGTTGTGACTGTAGATTGGTAGAATGTGCCAGCTGCGCATTCAGCGAACTCTGCAGCTCTTGAATCTGATCCTGCATCTCTAAGATCATGTCATCTCTTCTCTTCAGTTGTTGCCTCAGTTTTTGTATGACTTCCCGCTTAATGAAGATGTCAGACCCAGATTCTGAAACACACGGAGAATCTGAGCAGTTTGAATAGTGGAGGAATGGCTTTGGAGGCAACTCAAGGTGATCCGGAGAAGATGCCCAGACAAAGCCATTCTCCTTGTTAAATTCAGGGGCTGGAACCATGACTAAAGGCAGGGCACCATCAGATTCAGTCAGCATCTGGTCATTGGGCAGGCACTTCATCTCCATCATGCCCTCAGTTCCTATTTCAAACCCATTACATATATGAAACAACCGAATTATTATAATGGGCTGTCAAATAATATATCACGCTATTGCTCATCAAGCAATAAGGGTGAACTGCAAATAAATTGCAACAAACATAATGCAATTCTAATGAAACTCAACTAGCATCAATCCAAACATAACGCAATTCCATACAGTTCTTCAGCCTCACTCTTCGGAAAGAGTCCAATTGTTGTTATTCTCAACAAAGCCCAGTTAGATTAAGGTGTAGCATTAAAAACTGAACACCGAGTTTCTCATTCTCTTCTTTTTCAATATGGTTGTATCTCACAATATATCAGACAAGCTTTCACACCCAAAGGAGAACCATGCAAATGAAGGTGTAATCAACCACTGGCCAAAACTAATTTTGAATCCTGAACAGAAACTACTTGTTTAAACCTCAGAAATTCCAAGCCAAGAATTTACTACTCCACACCTGACATGCAATTAAAGCAACCACCATCATTTTGTTGTGTCAAGGAATAAACGTTTGAGTGCACACGGCAACCTGCAGACTTTCTTGGGTCAGAGGATTTTCCACTTCCTGAAATTGACAACAGTGTTAAAAGGTCGAAGGAGCCACTGTAAGGAAAAAGCTATACACATTAAAAATCTTCGAACCATTACTAGCATTCTCCTGGGGCTTTGTGTCAAGTGCTTGCTTCAGCTTGTAACCAAGACGAATTGACAATGTACTTAACAAGGCACCACCAGCAATAAGAACCCAATTAGGTCCATCCCCCTGAAAAGGTTTGGATCTCTGAGCTCTAGGCACAGCAGTTGTTTTTGGTTTCATTTTAAAAGCTAGTGGTGTTGGAGGATAAAATTCTGAATCATCCAAGAATGACCTATGTCAAGAAAATACCAAATTTCCATGCTATCTATATGAAAGACATCATCTTAGGTAAATTGAATCAGGAAAGAGAAGTTAATCAATCCTGACATGAAAATTGCAATCACTGATGCATGAATACTAACCAAGACAAATGAAACAGAGAACTGACAGTAAGCCCACAGATTTTCACATGAACGACTTAGAATTACTAAAACGACGGGATATAGAAATCAACAAATAAGTGGTTAATTTCACTGCTCGTGAGTTCCACCCCAGGTACATCTCCTAACCGCCCTATATATGGTAACATTCTGATTCTTTACTTGGAGACTGGAGGACGCGATTGTCCAAATGCACAAGGATTGCCACTTCAATGAAAGTCAAAATGCAGTTTAAAGCTTAGAGTTAAGGATTTAAGAGCTCGTTTGTATATGCTTTTAAAATGACTGAAAGCGCTTTTAGTGAATTTTTTTTTTAAAACCAATCTTTAATAAAGATGCAAATAAATCTTGGAAAATCACTTAAAGTGCTTTCTAGAAGAAGCACATAACTAGTGCTTCTTGCTGAAAGCACTTTAAGTGCTTTTGAACCCAAAAACATTTTCTCTAAAAGTACTTTATGTCATTTTAAAAGTACATTCAAACGAGCCCTAAGTTATCTAGGAACATGGGCATTAAAACCTACGGTTTAAGCCTTCAATGGTTTCTAGGGCAAAAGATGGCCTCAAGAATTTTCCTTTTTTTTTTTTTTTTCCCTCCACAATATGATTAATCTGTTTGAAAAATTATACCTTACATTCATACGATTACAATATACCAAATCAAGTAAAAGTGCAATTACAAATTGCCCGCCCAAATTTCAGCTTGGAAGAGAATAAAACTCTTTTCCTTTGAATAAGAATGCAGAAGGAATTTTGCAGTCTGGGTCTGATAATATAACTAAACCTCATTTGTTTAAGACGTCGAGCTAAAATAATTCCCAAAAACTATACATGGAAGCTGGGACGCAAATCTATAACTCCAATTGAAAACAGAAATGAAATCCACCAACATAAACAAAAAATATCGATTCCAATTTAGAATTTACACACAGACGAGAGAGAAGACTAGTATCTATCATTCGAAGCAAAAGAAAAGAAAGGCATACCTCGTTCGCTCATTGGGTTCGTCCATTTACAGTAGTAGCCATTAGGTTAGGGTTTCTGAAAATTTAAGCAACTGACTCTCTCTGACTCAGTCACTCTGCCCCTTTTGTTTTTCCTTTTTTGCTTCCCCTTTGTAGAAACAAAACAAAATGCAGGTTAAATAATAAATTACAAATTTTTATTAATGCATCGTTCTTATGCCACGTCACCCTTTCATCTAGAATATTGGCAATCCAGTCCCTTCCCGCTTCCCGCTTTCGTTTTTTTATTATTTTGGAATTAGAGAAAAAAATTTAAATGTGGTCTACAAAATTTTATTTTTCTGTTTCAAGTTTGAGTAGTCTAGATAAGTGGATGAAGATAAATAAAAAACTAAAAGCTAATTTTAATTGAGTATTTAAAATTAGCTTGTAGTTTTTTATTTATCTTCAACCATTTAACTAGGCTATTCGAACTTGAAAGCTTATGTATTTTTCTGGACAAAGAAAAAAACTTGACAAGCCTATGCATTTCAGAATATGTTTTGTAAGGAAGTAAAGATTAAGAGGCAAAGCCCCTATGTCAACTCAAGCAAGAAGAGTCAAACAAGTGAAATCACTAGCTCAATTTAAAATGTATATGCATTAATCCTAATTTGCCAAGGTAAGAAGACAATAAATAAGAATTTTCAAATCACCCTCTATAGCACGTTTAGTATGAATTGTAGGATTTGGATTCCATCCGGATCGTCTTTGGAGGATCCTAAAGATTCTTACATCCTATTCGCTTATCGTACATTGTGCGATCATAAATTATTTTATTAAAAATTAAACACAAACAATGCGGTCAGAAATTATTTTAAATTATTTTATTTAAAATTAAATACAAACAGTATTTAATAATTTATGATCACATAATTTACGATGAATGGATAGAATTTTAGTATCCTTATCTTGAATGATGCCCATTTTGAGAGCCAAAGCTTGAGCCATGAGTGTTGAAGTTATTAGTTGTTTTGTACCCGCAACAACAAGAGGAGAATCATCATGATTTCTGGTAATGAAACCACCAACAATATTCAAAAATACATTTTAATCCCATTTCACCCTTGATTATATTTGTGTGATCCAAGCAACTTCAAGGCAAAATGCACGACTTTAAGCTTTCTACTATCCTTTGAAACCGAATATGTGAACTCCAACAAATGTGGTTTTATCTCAACTTCTTAAATCTGAAATTATTTAAGTTTATTTTTTATTTTTTCCTTTTCAAATGTTAAGCTCACTATGAATCTTATTTATTTATAACTAGTTTAAAACACGGTACTTCCAACGTGATGCAAGTAAAGAGGGGAAATTTAGAGTCAACTGAACTTGTACAACTTGTCACAGACCAAAGGCCACTCTCTGCACAGAGTCATGACGTTTTTTGCTGGGCATTCGAATGAGGCCTGTAATATGTAATTCTGTAATTGCCCTGCAAAATCGTGCTCTGTGAAAAGCATGGTTAAGGATCATGGTACACATCCAAATCAAATTTTTGGTAGTCATTCAGTATAGGGAAAAAAACACAACAGAACATAATCCTTGATGCAGGAAGAAGTAATGCATCCTATGCTACGCATCTATAAGAATAAAGCAAATATGTGATCGACAACCACTGGGAACTGTTGCATCTCGCAACGCGTGACAAGGTCAGAAAACGATAATCGAGAGAAGTTGGGATTTGGTTTCGTGACTAGTATTTTTATCTTTCCATAGCTGTAAAAAAGGGTCAACAGAAACAGTACGATTATGTCTAGCACCATAAACATCTTTGATTAGGTCAGTTCTTTAGTCTGAAGTCAGGCTGTTGAATGTATAATTCATCTATATCTAAGCCAAATGAGACTGCATCAACTCACTACAAATGAAGATAATGTGCACTTGGAAGTGGGAGAGAGATAATACTTGGATGTGTTAGTCAAATCTGGTTTGCAACTTCCTTCCTCAAATTTCAATAAGGACTGCAGTTCCTTTATCATGTGCCTTCCTGCAATGCATCTTTGATAAAATGATGCCTCCTGCCAATGTGCTTAGTCTTCTAATGAAATACAGAATTCTTAGTAATTGCAATGGCAGAAGTGTTATCACAGTGAAGGGGAGTAACTTCAGTTTGTAATTCTCCAAAATCTTCCAAAACAAACCTCAGCCATATTGCTTGAGTTGTAGCTTTTGATGCAGTTATATATTCAGCCTCTGCAGTTGAGAGTGCAATACAGTTTTGCTTGACTGAAGCCCAAGAGAACACACCACTGCCAAATGAGGATGCATATCCTGATTTGCTCTTACTGTCCTCCAATGAACCACCCCAATCAATATCACAGAAGCCAATTAAACAAGCTTTTCTTCCTTTCACATACTCGAGGCCATAATCCAAGGTCCCCTTGATGTATCTGAGTACCCTCTTTGTAGTTCCATAGTGTCTATTAGTAGGACAGTGCATAAATCTTGCCAATAGACTTGTTGCATACATTATATCTGGCCTTGTAGCAGTGAGATATAGAAGGCTTCCCACAATACTCCTATACATTTCCTCACTCGCAAATCCACTTCCATCATCTTTAGACAACTTCTCAGTAGCTACAAGAGGAAGTTGTGACAATCTTTGCTTCATTTAATCCAAACTTACTCAGTAAAGAATTTCCATACTTCTTCTGATGAATGAAGATGCTAGAGTTAGTTTGAATCACTTATATCCCAAGGAAGTGATGAAGAAGTCCCAAGTCTGTCATCTCATACTTCATTTTCATATCTTCCCTGAACTCTTCTAGCATTCATTTGCAACTGCCAGTGTAGACTATTTCGTCCACATAGATAGAAACGATCAAGACATCTTCTCCTCTTGCCTTTATATACATAATTGGTTCACTCAAGCTCTTCTCGAAACCACACCGTGAGAAATAGTTGTCAATCTCTCCATACCAGGCTCTTGGAGCTTGTTTTAGACCATAGAGAGCCTTATGAAGCTTATACACATTTTCCTCCTTGCCTTTGACTACAAAACCTTCAGGTTGCTCAACATAGACCTATTCTTATAATACTCCATTCAAGAAAACTGATTTCACATCTAACCAATGTATTAAAAGCGTGAGGCGTGGGCGAGACGTTCGACGGATAACTTAGCCTAGGTGTGGGCGAAGCCTTACCGGACCTGAAATAATAGAGGACTGCTGAGAAAAACAGAGGAAACAGGTGAGAAAAATAGAGGAAATAAGGACTCTTGGGGTTTTAAAAATAAAACAAAAACAGACTTGGCCAAAATGACGTTGTTTTGGTCCAAGTCATTTAAAAAAAAAATTAAAGACTTCGCCACAACGACGTCGTTTTGGACCAAGTCTTAAAAAAAAACAAAAAATCCTTCTTCTTCTTCGCGGTCGTCTTCTTCGTGAAGACACCGCACATCCTATAACCCTAAACCCAGATGACAGAGCTTGAAAAAAGAGCAGTTGACTTATATTTTGGGTCGCGGATGGATCTAGGAACGCCCACCAACTGCCTATAGGCGCGTCTTAGCCGCCTAGTGTCGCCTTGACCATGCCTCGACGAGTTTTCGCCCACTCCCATTGGGCAGAGGCGTTATCACTCCCGCGCTGCCTCCAAAGCCGTCTCAGCGCGCCTCGGTGCGCGTCTTTTAAAACATTGCATCTAACTGATACAATTTCCAGTTCCTTTGTGCAGCCAAGGCTATTGAGGTTCTAATAGTGTCCAACCTAGCAACTGGTGCATAGGTCTCATTGTAGTCCAAACCGGGTTTCTGTGCATAGCCCTTTGCAACCAGCCTTGCTTTAGGTATAGGGGTTTAGGGTTTAGGGTATAGGGGTATAGAGTATAGGGGTTTGAGGGTTGAGGGTTGAGGGTTTGAAGGTTTGAGGGTTAGGGGTTTAGGGTTTGGGGTTTGGGGGTTTAGGGTTTAGGGTTTAGGGTTTAGGGTTTAGGGTTAGGGGTTTAGGGTTTAGGGTTTAGGGTTTAGGGTTTAGGGTTTAGGGTTTAGGGGTTTAGGGTTTAGGGTTTAGGGTTTTAGGGTTTAGGGTTTAGGGTTTAGGGTTTAGGGTTTAGGGTTTAGGGTTTAGGGTTTAGGGTTTAGGGTTTAGGGTTTAGGGTTTAGGGTTTAGGGTTTAGGGTTTAGGGTTTAGGGTTTAGGGTTTAGGGTTTAGGGTTTAGGGTTTAGGGTTTAGGGTTTAGGGTTTAGGGTTTAGGGTTTAGGGTTTAGGGTTTAGGGTTTAGGGTTTAGGGTTTAGGGTTTAGGGTTTAGGGTTTAGGGTTTAGGGTTTAGGGTTTAGGGTTTAGGGTTTAGGGTTTAGGGTTTAGGGTTTAGGGTTTAGGGTTTAGGGTTTAGGGTTTAGGGTTTAGGGTTTAGGGTTTAGGGTTTAGGGTTTAGGGTTTAGGGTTTAGGGTTTAGGGTTTAGGGTTTAGGGTTTAGGGTTTAGGGTTTAGGGTTTAGGGTTTAGGGTTTAGGGTTTAGGGTTTAGGGTTTAGGGTTTAGGGTTTAGGGTTTAGGGTTTAGGGTTTAGGGTTTAGGGTTTAGGGTTTAGGGTTTAGGGTTTAGGGTTTAGGGTTTAGGGTTTAGGGTTTAGGGTTTAGGGTTTAGGGTTTAGGGTTTAGGGTTTAGGGTTTAGGGTTTAGGGTTTAGGGTTTAGGGTTTAGGGTTTAGGGTTTAGGGTTTAGGGTTTAGGGTTTAGGGTTTAGGGTTTAGGGTTTAGGGTTTAGGGTTTAGGGTTTAGGGTTTAGGGTTTAGGGTTTAGGGTTTAGGGTTTAGGGTTTAGGGTTTAGGGTTTAGGGTTTAGGGTTTAGGGTTTAGGGTTTAGGGTTTAGGGTTTAGGGTTTAGGGTTTAGGGTTTAGGGTTTAGGGTTTAGGGTTTAGGGTTTAGGGTTTAGGGTTTAGGGTTTAGGGTTTAGGGTTTAGGGTTTAGGGTTTAGGGTTTAGGGTTTAGGGTTTAGGGTTTAGGGTTTAGGGTTTAGGGTTTAGGGTTTAGGGTTTAGGGTTTAGGGTTTAGGGTTTAGGGTTTAGGGTTTAGGGTTTAGGGTTTAGGGTTTAGGGTTTAGGGTTTAGGGTTTAGGGTTTAGGGTTTAGGGTTTAGGGTTTAGGGTTTAGGGTTTAGGGTTTAGGGTTTAGGGTTTAGGGTTTAGGGTTTAGGGTTTAGGGTTTAGGGTTTAGGGTTTAGGGTTTAGGGTTTAGGGTTTAGGGTTTAGGGTTTAGGGTTTAGGGTTTAGGGTTTAGGGTTTAGGGTTTAGGGTTTAGGGTTTAGGGTTTAGGGTTTAGGGTTTAGGGTTTAGGGTTTAGGGTTTAGGGTTTAGGGTTTAGGGTTTAGGGTTTAGGGTTTAGGGTTTAGGGTTTAGGGTTTAGGGTTTAGGGTTTAGGGTTTAGGGTTTAGGGTTTAGGGTTTAGGGTTTAGGGTTTAGGGTTTAGGGTTTAGGGTTTAGGGTTTAGGGTTTAGGGTTTAGGGTTTAGGGTTTAGGGTTTAGGGTTTAGGGTTTAGGGTTTAGGG